>NC_083594.1:45808336-46078336 GCF_027579695.1 Neoarius graeffei
TCACGGTGGCAGCAAGCTGAGAAGGTCAGACTTACTGTGTCCCCTGTCAGAGTCCATGTCCTCCTGGGGGAACCCAAGGCAATCCCAAGCAGACAGTGAAATATAATCCTTGCAGCGGGTCCTGGGACTGTACCAGGTTCTCCATTGAGTGGCACCTGACCTTGTAAGGCGTTCAGACCATATCTCAAATTTCTCTTCTGGATTTGGAGGAGAAGGAGCTCTTCTCCAAGTTTCTCCCAGGCTGTCGAGCTCCTCACACCATCAGCAGGTTTACGGGGTTTACTAATGCTCCTTTGTTTATTTATTTTTTTAAGTTACTTACGAAAGAAAAAAATTGACATACAGAAAACAATTTACCGCTGTTTCAATCATTGTATTCAACTATTTACATTTTGCATAAGACTAGCTATTAATTGCTGCGACTTGTTACCTTGCTTGGGGCAGAGTCCACCAGGAGGTGAAGTATTGTTTTCCGTCGGGTTTCTTTCTTTCTTTCTTTCTTTCTTTCTTTCTTTCTTTCTTTCTTTCTTTCTTTCTTTAACGATATTACGGGAAAACAGCTGGATCAATCTTCACGAAACTTTCAGGATAGATGGGCATTGGTCTCAAATAGAACTTCCAACATTTTGACGGTCATGAATGAATGAATGAACCCTTTATTGTCACTGTTACCAGTGAAATTGACCATCAACCTGTCCTTACAGAGGGGGAACAGGACAGGAAGACAGGGATAAAAGAAAAGAGAAAAAAAAGGAAAGATGAGGAAAACAGACCCCCCCCCCCCCCCCCCACTATGCTCCTATCAGGAGTACAGTGTGGGAGCATTTAAAACCTCTGCAAAAGCACACAATAACACAAGTACACTTTGAAACATGGGACTTGAGGGGGGAAGGAGGGGACAATCAGGGGTGGGGGGGAAGGGGTAGGAGGGGAGGGGAGGAGGTAGAGGTAACCCAGCGCAAGCAAGCAGCCGTCCACGCCTGCAGCCATGCAAACAGCGCTGGTCACGCACCCGCTTGTCACATTGGGGGTGAAAAACGGCGACCGCGGAAAATTGGGGAAGAAATGCGGCGAGAGTGTCTCCCAGCAGTGACCTTCTGGGGGAATGTTATCCCAGCAACGGCCTTGATCAAGGCCAGTGCTGTTCAGGGAGCCGAATGTCGATAAGATAGAGATTGTTTAGTCTTTCAAACAGACGCAGTCTTTACATGTTCACACCACTCGCCCATATCTGTCCATTTTGTCCATTCTGTTCAATTCAATTCCATTTGGTCTCCGAAATACGTATTCTTTGCAAAGCTGAAAGCTGCTCCGAGATAACAACCATTTTGTGGTTAAAGTTCTGAATGTCCACAAGTCCGAGTGCCAACAGCTTTGCCCACCACTCCAATCATATCGGGCAGCTTTGTGGGGCTTTGAACAGCTGTCACCGTTGTCTGATTTCCTCGATATACCAGGGCAATGCCTAATCCAATCAGCAAAAGTCCTGTAATCATGGTTCCGAATAGGTAGATATCTTCAATGTCCTCCACAGACGTTCCAGCAGGACAGGTGGGTTCCCCCGAACCCCGAAACTGTGTCAATTTCGTTAGGAGACCAGTTTATCAAATCCATGCTTTTTTAGTTTAGAAATTCAATGCGGAGAGAGTCTCTCAAAAAAAAAGGTATAGGCAGACGAGACGAACAAAGAGCACAAGCAGGAAAAAAAAAGGAGAGGAGAGGAGTCATCTGGTCAAGGTCAGTAAAAAGGTCAAAATGTTTTTTGTTGTGGCTACTGCCTCATATAGCAGCGCTAGCCACTGCGTCATCGTGCTGTAAGAATGTAGGAGTGTAACGATCACGCACTGCGCATGCGCATACATGTGTTCCGATTAAAATGGCCGGTGAGTGTATACAATTCGGTTCACCATTCGAAATAAATGGACTAGACTAAAGAAATCGCTTTCAGACATGTTTATGCTTATTACAGAGGGAAAGTGTTTTCCACTGAGCTCTAGCGCTGAGCCATTTCCGGGAAATAAGAGTTTGGGTCATGGCGACAGCGTGTGTGTGTCAGCCTCGGTTCGGAGGTTTCAGTTTCGAAAACTGTAAGAGTCAAATAATATAAAGTACAGACGCTTGGTATATATTACTTCTGTGATTTTTAAATTGTTCATTTTTGGATTATGCTTCATTTTTGTGGCTACTGACTCATTGAGTGTGTGTATATATATAGTAAATATAGCATATATATATATATATATATATATATATATATATATGCTATATTTACTGTATGGACATGGGCTCAGGAAGCAATTTTATTTATAAGCAGTAGCCACATGGACCCATAGGGTACCTATTTTTATCGCGATATCTCCCTTCATATTCATCATAAGTGCTACCAGATGAGGTTTGTTTTGCCTGGCAACACTTGTAGTATTTTGTTTCGATTACTGTGACCATTCCACATTGAAATGAGAGTTGTGCGAAAAGACTTTTGTGCCAAATGACCGGAGACCTATCAGGTAACCCTGTGGTATCTCTGCTGTCAGCTATCCTACAGAGGAACCTCATTTCCGTCGCCTGTACCTCTGCAAAAGCTACATTAGTACATTACAGGCATTTAGCAGATGCTCTTATCCAGAGCAACATCTAACATACCCAGAGCAGCCCAGTGAGATACCTTGCTCAAAGGCACTTCAACCATTCCAGCTGGTCCAGGGAATCGAACCGGCAACCTTTTGGTCCCAAATCTGCTTCTCTAAGCATTAGGCCATGGATTCCCCCAGAATATTGAATGAGGTTGGAGTATGATGATCATGTTTGATCTCTGGGGGAGAAAAAAAAAAGACAGCTAATTTAATAAAAGAAAAAACATTTTCATCAAAATTCTCAACAAATCTCAGAGGTCGCGCTGCTCCAAACGAACAGTACAAAGAAGGAAAGCTACACCGCAATTTTGATTATGGCACATCAACCCTGAATGACTATTTGAGGTCACGTAGCCATGGAATGGATCTTCAGCTGCCTCACTGCTATTTCTTCACCCTGCTGATGATAGTTTTCCATTTTAGACCCATTAGCTTCAAAAGGGTCGGGATAACCTGAAGCTAAACCTCCAACCCGATTACACCGTTCCGTCTTTTTAATGTGTACCAAAAAGAGAGATGGAAATTTTGGAGGTGAATAGATTGAGAGTGAAGAGTGAGAAAGGGGTGGTTGGTGAGAGACCTCGTGAACTATGGAGTGGTGAAAGACATGGGCATATGGGGGATGAAGTTTCACTACTATCTGGTGAATTTAGCCAAAGGTTTCTCCATTTTTTTTCTTCCCCCCCCCAAACAGTACTGTATGTGATTGCTGTTTTCATAAGGGTGTAACACAATGCC
The DNA here is from genome assembly GCF_027579695.1 of Neoarius graeffei. Classification (NCBI taxonomy): domain Eukaryota; kingdom Metazoa; phylum Chordata; class Actinopteri; order Siluriformes; family Ariidae; genus Neoarius; species Neoarius graeffei. Next base: position 45,811,708 of record NC_083594.1, read on the forward strand.
ATTATCTGGATTTGGACCTGTTTAGTATTTCAAATATGCGTTTGTATTCAGATTTAACACTACCAGCGTGGTGTGTGAATTTTGGCTCTGACAGTTCCTCAACCTCAGCTACATCACTCCAGTTCATAATGATCAACTGTCAATGTATAATGATGGTGATTGCTGTTTTAATTGTGACCATACAGTCACAATATAAGCATTATTATTGCTTGTATCTGCCCATAATATTTTCGAACATATTTAGTTGATTCCATTTCCCAAAATATCAACAGACTAGTAGCCGAAGTGAAACCACCGCAACCCATAGTAGGCGATTAGGATGAACGAATGAACACTGTAAATGTACAGTCTTGGGCAAACGTCTTCGTCACATGTAAAGAAATGCTGTGGATCAAAAATGGCTTCTAAATAATGAAATTAAATGTTTTAACATTAAAATATACTATACGCAGTAAGCCATAATAAATTAAACAAAGTCGATATTTGGTGTGAGACGACCCTTTGCTTTTTAAAAAAAAACAAAGTCGTCTCAGGTCCAGTGAGTGCAGTTTTATGCGGAAATGAGACGTAGGTTTTACTGAGCATCTTCCAGAACCAGCCACAGTTCTTCGGGACACTTTGACCGTCACACTCGCGTCTTCATTTTGCACCAAAACCCAGCAGCCTTCATTATGTTTTCTTTTTTTTCATCTCTTATAAAATAAAATATGCTTTTGAGATACAAACTTTTTTTTTCTGTAACGTTTAATTTTGTGCTGGAAAATGAACAAATGTTTGGAACTCTAAAATGTTTTTGTACCAACTCGATAATATAGAAGTCATGAAATAGAAATCTATAATAAAGTTTGTATGGGGGGAAAAAAATAGGATGCCTAAGACTAGTGGACTAATGATTGACCTTCTTAACTGGCTGCTAACATGCACCTGGGTGAAAGTAAAAACCTCACAACTTTTTTTTTTTAAGTTGCGTTCTATGGGATCCTAGTCTCGATGCACAGCTCTAGTCTCAACCAGGTGCCCTGGGAACCTTTCTGACAAGCTTACGGCGGTTAAAAAATGAACACCACACCTCTTATTTGTGTCTGCATCCATTCAGAACGTATTACTATACTCCCGCTCTGAAGGAGTGGAGGGGGTCATACTGGTTTACCTCTGTCCGGCTCTCCGTTCGTCTGAAACGCACTTTTTCTCAGCAACCACAAATCATAGCCATTTGGTACTTGGTACCAAACTTCAGCTTGGGGTTCTATACCGTGTTTACCGTTTTCAGGTCTGTCGCACATCGACTTCCTGCTTACCGACTGAATGTATTGACGAAACGTAGCGCGGCTTTACAAAATTTTCGTAACGTTTTTCTCAGCAACTACAAATCACAACTGCTTGATATTTGGTACCGAGCTTCAGCTTGGGGTTCTATTCCGTGTTTACCGTTTTCAGGTCTGTCGCACATCGACTTCCTGTTTACCGACTGAATGTATTTACGAAACATATAGCGTGGATTTACAAAATTTTCAGAGCATTTTTCTCAGCAACTACAAATCACAACTGCTTGATATTTGGTACTGAGCTTCAGCTTGGGGTTCTATACCGTGTTTACCGTTTTCAGGTCTGTCGCACATCGACTTCCTGTTTACCGACTGAATGTATTTATGAAACGTATAGCGTGGATTTACAAAATTTTCCTAACACTTTTCTCAGCAACTACAAATCACAACTGCTTGATATTTGGTACCGAGCTTCAGCTTGGGGTTCTATACCGTGTTTACCGTTTTCAGGTCTGTCGCACATCGACTTCCTGTTTACCGACTGAATGTATTTACGAAACATATAGTGTGGATTTACAAAATTTTCAGAGCATTTTTCTCAGCAACTACAAATCACAACTGCTTGATATTTGGTACTGAGCTTCAGCTTGGGGTTCTATACCGTGTTTACCGTTTTCAGGTCTGTCGCACATCGACTTCCTGTTTACCGACTGAATGTATTTATGAAACGTATAGCATGGATTTACAAAATTTTCCTAACACTTTTCTCAGCAACTACAAATCACAACTGCTTGATATTTGGTACCGAGCTTCAGCTTGGGGTTCTATACCGTGTTTACTGTTTTCAGGTCTGTCGCACATCGACTTCCTGTTTACCGACTGAATGTATTTACGAAACATATAGCGTGGATTTACAAAATTTTCAGAGCATTTTTCTCAGCAACTACAAATCACAACTGCTTGATATTTGGTACCGAGCTTCAGCTTGGGGTTCTATACCATGTTTATCGTTTTCAGGTCTGTCCCACATCGACTTCCTGTTTACCGACTGAATGTATTTACGAAACATATAGCGTGGATTTACAAAATTTTCAGAGCATTTTTCTCAGCAACTACAAATCACAACTGCTTAATATTTGGTACTGAGCTTCAGCTTGGGGTTCTATACCATGTTTACCGTTTTCAGGTCTGTCGCACATCGACTTCCTGTTTACCGACTGAATGTATTTATGAAACGTATAGGGTGGATTTACAAAATTTTCGTAACATTTTTCTCAGCAACTACAAATCACAACTGCTTAATATTTGGTACTGAGCTTCAGCTTGGGGTTCTATACCATGTTTACCGTTTTCAGGTCTGTCGCACATCGACTTCCTGTTTACCGACTGAATGTATTTATGAAACGTATAGCGTGGATTTACAAAATTTTCGTAACATTTTTCTCAGCAACTACAAATCACAACTGCTTAATATTTGGTACTGAGCTTCAGCTTGGGGTTCTATACCATGTGTACTGTTTTCAGGTCTGTCGCACATCAACTTCCTGTTTACCGACTGAATGTATTTATGAAACGTATAGCGTGGATTTACAAAATTTTCCTAACACTTTTCTCAGCAACTACAAATCACAACTGCTTGATATTTGGTACCGAGCTTCAGCTTGGGGTTCTATGCCATGTTTACCATTTTCAGGTCTGTCGCACATCAACTTCCTGTTTACCGACTGAATGTATTTACGAAACATATAGTGTGGATTTACAAAATTTTCAGAGCATTTTTCTCAGCAACTACAAATCACAACTGCTTGATATTTGGTACCGAGCTTCAGCTTGGGGTTCTATGCCATGTTTACCGTTTTCAGGTCTGTCGCACATCGACTTCCTGTTTACCGACTGAATGTATTTACGAAACGTCTAGGGTGGATTTTGACGCTATTTCAAGAAGCAAAATGCTATTTCAAAATGACAGTTTACCAGGATGCTATTTGAAATCCATGGGGAGAGACACCGCTCTTTACTTACTCGTTTCAGGGTTCATTATTTGTTGAAGCCAACATTCATAATACTGTAAGTGTCCTATTCCTTCGATTGCTTGCATTCTGATATAAGCGAGAGTGGTGGGGGGGATACGTAAGTGAGCAGTAGCTTACAGTTGATCTTGTTATTCATATGTTCTTTCTGAATAGTATATTTGTATTTTGGTTATACAGTATTTATATTCTATAAGGACATTTTTGGTCAGTTGTTCATGTTTCTTGTTTAGACCATCAGTTTTGGCAAACTCTCAACGCCGCCAGTCGACAACATGTGGCCTTTTGTATATACAGTACTAAATTAGTTCATAATGTTTGTGGTGTTCTCGATAGCTTTCTCCACTTGGTAGTCTGAAACATGCTCAGTGAAACATCACTTATAGCCGTAGTAAAATTTACAAGCTGTTTTATGTGTGATTCTTTCCCTGTAACAAAAAATGTAATAACCTGCATTTAACAATGCCAAAGAGACACAGGGTCTAACCGAAAATGATTTGTCTAGTTCCCAATTATAGCTCAGAGTTTTGATTTTTGACATTTAGTTTTCCCTGCAGTACCATCCACCTCAGGATCAATCACTGCTGAAAGGCAGGCGAAAATAATAAAGTGTGCTTGATCTATAAGCTTTGATAAAAGAGATGTCCGTCAGAAGACAAGCTTGCTGCTTTCTCTGGTTTCTATCTCGGGGTCATTAAGAGTCTGTGAAATCGGACTGCAGAGGCACGGCCCCATCTGGTGCCACATCCTTCATGAACTATAAAAGGTAATTCACGCTGTCAGCCATCTCCTACCCACACACTTCCTCAACATTAACTGCGTGATTAAGAATGCTTTTGAACTCTTAAACAGATTCTCTTTCTCCTCATTGTTCTGCAAGGGGGGGGGGATCTCTCAACACCTCGGCTGCCGTATTCGCCCACTTCGGATAATCACCCCAACTGTTGCCTGGAATGGTTTAATTAGAGCGATAAATGGGTGAGGAAAAAATCAGGATGAGTACATTTCCGATCTATCTGGAGGCATTGTGCAAGCTTGTGCCGAATTTCATTTGCACTTTTTCCTCCATGTATTGAAGAATAATTAGACCAGGTTAGTCATGTGTATCACTTTTTCATACTGAAGTACAGTGCTCCCTTGGAAGATGCACACCCACGACAGTCTTGGTTTCTACTCCTACCTTTTATCTTGAAGTGATATTGCACCTTCAAACAACACTCGGACAAAAATGGTCATACGGTAGATGACGGTCGTTTCTGATACCAGACTTCCTTTGTTTTTATTTTTATCACTGCACACAGAGTGATGATGGAATTCTAAAAAAAATTCCTTTGGTTAAAATTTGCACAGGGCGGCACAGTGGTGTAGTGGTTAGCGCTGTCGCCTCACAGCAAGAAGGTCCTGGGTTCGAGCCCCGTGGCCGGCGAGGGCCTTTCTGTGCGGAGTTTGCATGTTCTCCCCGTGTCCGCATGGGTTTCCTCCGGGTGCTCCGGTTTCCCCCACGGTCCAAAGACATGCAGGTTAACTGGTGACTCTAAATTGACCGTGAGTGTGAATGGTTGTCTGTGTCTATGTGTCAGCCCTGTGATGACCTGGCGACTTGTCCAGGGTGTACCCTGCCTTTCGCCCGTAGTCAGCTGGGATAGGCTCCAGCTTGCCTGCGACCCTGTAGAACAGGATAAAGCGGCTAGAGATGATGAGATGATGAAAATTTGCACAACAAGGTGAACTACGTCAGAATGATTAGCTTACATCACATTACATTACAGGCATTTAGCAGACGCTCTTATCCAGAGTGACTTAGAACATACCCAGAGCAGTTGGGGGTTCGGTGCCATGCTTCAGCCATTCCTGCTGGTCCAGGGACTCAAACCAGTGACCTTTTGGTCCCAAAGCAGCTTCTCTAACCTTAGTTTACACCTTGATCACATAGTTAGATACATAAAGTTACTATGCATCTGTACGTATGTAACCATGAACACCCATCCACCTGCTGTTTTTGTGATCTCTGTGACTTTTACTTCGGCATGGGTGTTGGTTTGAGCCAGATGGACTAGGTTGAGTGTTTGAGAAACTACTGATCTCCTGGGGTTTTCACACACAACAGTCTCTAGAGTTTACACAGAATGGTGCGAAAAAAACCCACTGATTGAGCGACAGTTCTGTGGGTGGAAACAAACATCTTGCTGATAAGAGAGGTCAGAGGGAAATGGACAGATTGGTTCAAGCTGCGAGGAAGGATGTAGTAACTCATATAATCACTCTTTACAACTGTGGTGAGCAGAAAAGCATCTCAGCATGCAACAGCAGAAGAACACATTAGGTTCCACTTGTACAGCCAAGAACAGGAGTTTTAGAATCAAGAACCAAGTTCCTATTAAAGTGGCCAGTGAGTGTATATAGCGATAAAACGTTCCATGATATATGTTTTTATTTCTATAAAAGTTTCTAATTTTGCTATTTGCATGCAAAACACTGACTAGCCATGTACGCTAACTTCCTGATTTGTTGCTGGAAGAATGGTTCGGAATTCTCAGGAAGAGAGCTGGGTTGGTACTTGCATCTGGCTAACTAGTTTACAAGCTGTTTCTTTCATTCTATTTACTTAGCCAGCAACTGCAAAGGTATCTTAAAACAGGCAAAATGCATGCAAATAATTTACTGGCTTTTTGTTGTAGCCAATAGACCAACCAGTTTTTACCAACCAGCTCATTACATTAAAGCAAGACGGCCTTTCGATTTCATAAAATCGGTGAAATTTAGTTCCCTCGGAAATTTGGTCATTGTGATTTCTGTAATATCTAAAAAAAAACAAAAACAGGCCATTCTGTGGCTGGGAAGTTATTTAATTTGAGGGGATTAAAGCAAATAATGTGCATGCTATTGCTCATGTCAAGCAGACAAAGGAAGTCCGTGTGTGTGCGCATGCGCACCTTCTTTTTCTTCATCTTTTGGGTTTTACGGCAGCTGGCATCAACAGTGTTGCATGACTGCCACCTACAGGTTTACCTTTGAGCGTGCACTGACAGTTCCATCATTCTGTCGCTAAACGAACAGCTGATCACACCGAGGTACTCGCTGACCGCCGATATTTATTAGTTTGGTCCTGCGTTTCCTTTCCTTCGCAAAATAACGTCTTTTCTTCTCGCTTTCCGTTAGTGTAGTCGGTCTCTCACGTTTCATTCGCACACTCGCATCCTCCGTTCTTTCCTGTTTCAAATTTGTATCCCACAATGCCTTACACGAACAGGGAAAGCCCACCACGTCATGCATGACGTAGTATCTTGAATTGGGTCATGGTGAAGCAGGAAGAAATAGCAGAGAATTTAGGGCCACATGGCCCTAAGTTCATTAATTGTTCTATTTTTTTAAAAAATCTACTAAAATTGGAAGTCTGTGATTCGAATTCAGTGTCGGGGCAAATTCTTTTTATGACCTACACTTGAAAAATCTGAAAGGCAGCCTAGCTTTAAAGGTGCCGTATGTTGGAATCGGTCACCTAGCATATTCATACTTCACATTCCAGACAAATAGGTAGGGGCTGTATATCACAAGAAATTTGGGGTGTCCACCCTAATCGTAAGAAACGACGAAATGCACACACCCTCCTTCCCGTTCCCTCTAAACGCACCGTCGCCACTCTTATAGAATCATCACTCACTGAATATAGACCCCTTCGCATGTTTGTAAACAAACCGACCGTTGCCAAGATGCGCGCGCAGCCTGGACCCAGAAACAATGGCGCTGCCCATGGACCGGCATTATGAGCTGTCAGATTATGCCAAACAATTGTCGTTACAAGATCGAGAATGCTACATAAATAAGTTAACTCTAACAAGTGCACATCGCCTACCGGATCCGCATTTAATTAAAGAGTGGACGGACGATGTTAGTAAGTTCCCTGGTATACAATGGCCAGATATATACTCGTACCTTATTGACAAGACTTCAGTGTACACCCACGAAAAACTTCGTGCCTACAAGTCTTTAGACGCATATGATTATGTTGTGCGGGCATGTACAACTTGATTAACAATGGGACATTCATATTCATTTTGTTTTAATCAAATTATGCCAGTGATGTGATGGCAATGTGGCTTTAGCTACAACAGCAAATCCCAACACTAAACAGCAATTTGCAGGAAGTGATGGCATGAAAGGAATGATAGTGTAAAGAGTGCAGCTAAGAGAAATCAGAGCTGCGTAAAAAGCGAGAGGCAGAGAGCAGAAATGAAACTGAACGGGGCGGGAGCTAGGTTAGAGCGGTCAACGTAAGTTGGCATTTAGAGTGAGGGCACACAATTTTACCTTTCCATCCTTGCTTTAAAATTGTGATTTTCGGCATGCGCAAATAATGATGGCACAAAATCTGGACTGCTTGAGTCAAGCGAGACCTCTCCTACAAACAAAATTGCATGCAAAGCTAAGTTAACATGCTAACAATATTCATTACATTGTGTAACTATGACCCAGCTAATCAGACAAACGTTACCAAAGTATTTTGCTACATCAATAAACAAAGACTAGAAAGAATAAAAAAGAAAGATTTAATAAATAGCCTGATCTTACCTGTGATGAAGTGGGCGCTGCAAACCCTCGCATTTTTGATAGTGCTTTCATCCCAGTCTACACGTTTGATGGCTTGTAGCCATAGACGTCGGCGATTTTTTTTGGAATGGGTGAGATCCTGCTGGAATTCTGTACATTTTAACCCCATCACTGCTACGATTCTGACACCCGACAACACAACAACTAGGCATTTCTGAGTCTTTTTTGGGTCCAGGCTGCGCGCGCAATTTCCTCTTAGGTATGAATGACGTTTACTGCGAAGGGGTCTATTGACTCGACTGCTGGGTTTATACAATTTAACTTTAGTCAGCAGTTATTAAAAAAAAAAACAAATAGCCAAATACTAACAAGCAGCAGGGCTAGGATACGCAAAACGTGACCAAACGGGTAAAATCTTGAGCGCCAGTCACGATACCACTGCTACGGTATCTTATCATGTGTGCCACCAGCCCATAGTTTACGTTATAGCTTGCTTAGCTTTGGTTTTAGCAAGAAAGCAGCCACAGCAACTTGCACATCAGGAATGCACGAAACTGCTACGGCTCTGTAATCCAGTCCTCGGCTGCTGTTTTGTGCTTAGTTTGTTCAAATACCATTGCATGGCATTGCATTTCAGTTTCTCCCAGTAGGGTTCCTTTGCTTTCTCTTTTCTTTTGCTAGTAATCATAAATCCACATTTCAATTCCTGGATTCAGTGCTCTAAAAAGATGGCACAGAGTCTGTGTAATGCGTACGTAACCATCAGTGACATCACAGGCTCTCTTATTCGCCTCTCATTTTGGATTGAGGGCAGACTGGACATTGCAGTGACTCATGATCAGCGAACTTCAGTAGATGCACCACGATACAGACATTTTTGACATAACATCAAAACTTATTTCTTCACGTTCTGTTGATATTTTAATTCATTTCTTGGAATTAAACTAAAATTCTTACAAATTCTCACACACAGCCCCTTTAACAGTGACCTGTTATGCTGTCTGTAGGAGAAATATAGACAGGTTTGCTTCCAGCTGCATCCCCCACATTGTTGGCAGGCTTCTGAATAAACCGAGCGACACCTGATGCCCGATGCTGTTTTAGGAAACGACTGCTGTTAGCACACTAAACCTGACTGAAGTTGCAGATGTTGGATGACCCAAATGGCTGGCGAGTTATGATGAGCTTCTCCTTCAATTAAGAGTCTTATCCAGCCTAATGAACAAGGATAACGCTTCCTTTAATTTCCTCAATGAGGTTCGTCGAAGCACACTGAATGGGATGGGGAAAATTCCTTCCCTTCAGCAGGAGGGAGGAGGGGGAACGCTGTGTGCACAGCGTAGGACAGTCATTAATGAACCGTACCTCACCACTTGATGGCTCGGAAATCAAATATTCATGAAAATTGGTCTCCATTGTTGTTGAAAACACTTTTCACTTTGGTTTCGCCTGGCACCCCATTTTCAGAACTGTTTTATAATGCATGGCCTGTGGGAATAGGGTAGTCGTTAAAAAGAGCAAAGTGGGAGACGTAAGCAAAATGTACTCTCTGGATTATAAGATCTCATCATTTAAAAGAAATGAGATTGCACGAGCCACCTGCAATTCCTACACTGCGACAAGGTCTCGGAGTATGGACACGTCGTGACATGGCCTTCGTTTAATTTTGATGCATTTATGATGTGCATGAATGTGAAATGAAGCTGGGACTCACGTTTTTCTTCTGTTTTCTTTATCCGTTTCGCCATCAGTGTAAGGAATTTGGTATGCTGTGCATATGACGAGATCAAGAGTGAACCTCTTTCTCCACAGTGGACTGGGTGATTGGTTTGAAGGCCACTTACAATCGCTTTCCTTTTCTTATTGTCTCATTGGACTGGGCGGAGGGTTCGGTATCGACACTAAGACGGTGACCTTGAGCTTGCTTTATATCACGTTTCTCCCACGGTATCTCCATACCACACTAGAGACTAACACTGCATGTGTCAGAGTGTGTGGGTGTAATGGTTTGTCTGGTTAAACCTTTCAAACTACATCGGGATCGGAATGATCAAGCGATGTGGGCCGGACTGAACCGCTTCCAAATGTCCGGGAGAGTTACTGTGCACGAGAGGGCTGGGACGTGTATTGATCTAACGCAGGGATAAGCATTCACAGACAGACTCCAGCTATTTTCAGCTCCAATGAATCGGGATGGTTAGTGGGAAGTGGCTAGTGGAACTGTCACTTGTATCCTGTTGTCTGATGATCTTTTTGGCCTCCCTGGAGTGGTGGGAATAGAGAAGGAAGTAATAGTCAGGGGACCTGAAGGTTAATTGGCAGAAAAGAAGCTCAGAAAAGCACACACTGGAGATAAAAAGTTTGACCAAAAAAAAAAAGCGCATAATGCACTCTGGTAGGTTAACATTAAGTCACCATTCACTGGGAAAGTAGCAGGTTTACATAATTGGCCAATAGAATGTCCTGAAGTGATTTTAAAATCCTTTAGGAAAAATGCACGTAGTCTGGTATAAATGGGTTTCCGTCCCTCTTCTTCAAGAAATATATGTACATATTCAATTATTATACATACGGGCCACTTTTCCATGGAATAAAAACATGTATTCTGTTCCCTTCTAGCGGGTTTATTGATGCCATGCAATATTGTTATCATATCGCTTATCCTCCATGTATTACGCCACTCTCCCCAGTGGAGAATGAGCATGCAATATTGTTATAATATTGCACGTTGTCAAGACAACACGGTCACACATGAAGATCCAATGACGAAGCTTTTCTGTTGAGCATGCACACAATCATTGCTTTGTCGGCCCGGAGAGGGAGAAGACGGGTTAATTCAGTGCTCGGTTTAAAGGACCCATGGCATGGTGGTTTGTTGATGCTTTAAACGGGATCATGGAGGCTTCCGGATGTTATATCCGCAGGCTTTCTCAAAATGAACCCTCGGAACGTAGATATAGCCTCCTGGAAGAAAGCCCCATTTCAGCCCTTTTCCCAGTGCGTCGTTTTGCTAATGAGAAGCATGGAGGCGGGGAAGGGTAGAGGGTGGGGGCGTGCCATGGGGGAGGGGGAGGGGCTGCCGTCTGCCTCCCAAGCCGGCCGAGAGCGCTCCTCGTCGGGCACGGCCAGGCGGGCGAATGCCCTGGTCCGTCCGCCCTGTCTAAAAAAATGGTACAACTCGAGCTCATGGTAAAACTGGGACTTTGTCAGTTTTTTTTCAGCCTGAGGCCCATGGTTAAACTGAGCAGTTTTACCATGGAGGAGTGGGGACTTTGCCATTTCCTCCCCACAACTCACCCCTGGGAGAACCGCTGCCTCCACGGGCGGCCGGTGCCGCTGGAGGGCCGCCCGCGCGACCTCGGCTCCCGACAAAAGATTGGATCTAGGGCTGACTTTCAATGGATCGCAGCGATGGAGCTGCTCTGCCACTCACGACACCCCGGCCCAGAATCAGGGAAAAATACCGCGCGCTGACGTCATTAAGGTGCGACGCGAGGAAATAAAATAAATTCAACAAATGTTTGGGTTTTTACTGAACAAACAAACAAATAAAATGAATGAGTGACTTAAAAAAAAAGAATGTGGGTGTCTTTGTAAAAACTGTTTTGATTGGCTATTATAACAGAGGTAGCGCAGAGTACCTGGCTAACTGCAGGAAGCGGTTAGCTGCACAGCTAATGTAGCCATTGCAAACGCACCGATTTTAAAACACGGCAAAACAACTTAACAGTTATACACTTACTTGTTCGGTGTTTGTGGCTGATGCGGCAGGGATGCTTGGTACGGACCCAGGCTTCAGTGACAGTTGATGTGCAAAACCTGCCCTGTACTGTCCCAAGTTGTGGAAACATTCCTCAGGAAAATGCTTCCGACAAACGTACACCATCTTAGGTAGACTCGACGGCGTATTATTGAAGTAAATAAAATTAAGCCACTGCGTCTTCAGGGGCTCTCCCGTCGGCAGTAAAAACAGACTCTTTTCTGTGTTGTCACATCCATGTACAGCGCAATTTCCATGTTTCGCTCGCTTAGGTGATGCCATGTTGTTGTGTCCTCTATGGTCTCCTCACTACAACTGGGCGGGCAATCCATACAGTGGGTGGGAATCCAGAGGGGGGGGCGTGGGGATCATCTCCCTTGGTGACGTAGTAAAGGGAAGAGCTTATCAACGCGCCGTTTTGACGTGCCATTCTCAAATGTTGGGCATAGTTTGGTTTACACATTATGAAATTTCTAGCCACTGGGGTGACTTAAGAAGGTCAGAGGAACTCATTTTAACATTAAAAAACCTCAGAAAGTGAAAATTTCATGCCATGGGACCTTTAAGCACTAAATAAAATAACTGAAACTAAAGATGTGCTGACCATCCAAAAGGCTACCAAAACTTCATTATATATTCTTCACACATATTTACAAGAGAAAAACATACCAACGGACATCGAAAAACGGGAAGAGAGACATGTCAGAGATGTAAAACTTGCGTGCTCGTGAGTGACTCTGACAGTTTGTTCACAAACATGGCCACGGGGTTTGCTTCATTAAAAGCCGAAGATTTAAAGAGAAGGACGCACTGAACACCGAAAGGCTACCAAAACTTCCCTGGATATTCTTCACGCGTTTAATCTTCTGCATTAAATTTATGGAAAAGACACACGGAGATGTAAAACTTGCGCGCTAGCAAGTGACTGTAATAGTTTGCAAACAAAAATGGCCGCGAGGTTTACAACCCCAATTCCAAAAAAGTTGGGACGCTGTGCAAACTGTAGATCAAGTCAGAATGCAATAATTTGCAAAACATGGAAACCCTATTTTTCATTGAACATAGTACAAAGACAACATTTCACATGTTGAAACTGAGAAATTTCATTGTTTTTTTGAAATATATATGCTCATTTTGAATTTGATGTCAGCAACACATTTCAAAAAAGTTGGGACAGGGGCATATTTACCACTGTGTTGCATCACATCTACTTTTAACAACACCCACTAAATGTTTGGGAAGTGAGGAGACCAATTGCTGTAGTTTTGAAAGAGAAATGATGTCCCATTTTTGCCTGATGTACAATTTCAGTTGCTCAACAGTTCGGGGTCTCCTTTGTCTTATTTTGCACTTCATAATACACCAAATGTTTTAAATGGGAGACAGGTCTGGACTGCAGGCAGGCCAGTTTAGCACCCGGACTCTTTTACTATGGAGCCATGCGGTTTTAATATGTGCAGAAAGCGGTTTGGCATTGTCTTGCTGAAAGAAGGAAGGCCTTCTCTGAAAAAGATTTTGTCTGGATAGCAGCATATTGCTCTGATACATGTATATATTGTTCAGCATTAATGATGCCATCCCAGATGTACAAGCTACCCATGTCATGTGCACTAATGCCCCCTCATACCATCCCAGATGCTGGATTTTGAACTGTGTACTGATAACAAGCCGGATGGTCCCTCTCCTCTTTAGCCTAGAAGACGTGGTGTCCATGATTTCTAAAAAGAATTTCTACTTTTGATTCGTCAGACCTGGGGATAATTTTCCACTTCACCTCAGTCCATCGTAAAAGAGCTCGGGCCCAGAGAAGGCGCCGGTGTTTCTGGATATTGTTTATATCTGGTTTTAACTGGATGCAGTAGTGAACTGTTTTCACAGACGATGGTTTTCTGTCGTGTTCCTGAGCCCATACAGTGATTTCCACTACAGACACGTGTCTGCTTTTAATGCAGTGTCTCCTGAGGGCCTGAAGATCACAGGCATCCAATGTCAGTTTTCAGCCTTGTCTCTTGCATACAGAGATTTCTCCAGATTCTCTGAATCTTTTAATGATATTATGGACCAGAGATGATGTGATCCCCAAATTCTTTGCAGTTTTACATTGAGGACCATTATTCTTAAATTGTTGCACTGTTTGCCCATGCAGTCCTTCACAGAGCGGTGAACCCCTCCCCGTCTTTACTTCTGAGAGACTCCGCCTCTCTGGGATGCTCTATTTATACCCAATCATGTTACTGACCTGTTGCCAATTAACCAAATTAGGGTTCTTTTTAGCATTACACAACTTTTTCAGTCATCTCTTGCCCCGTCCCAGCTTTTCTGAAACATGTTGCTGACAGGCAGCACGGTGGTGTAGTGGTTAGCGCTGTCGCCTCACAGCAAGAAGGTCCGGGTTCGAGCCCTGTGGCCGGCGAGGGCCTTTCTGTGCGGAGTTTGCATGTTCTCCCCGTGTCTGCGTGGGTTTCCTCCGGGTGCTCCGGTTTCCCCCACAGTCCAGAGACATGCAGGTTAGGTTAACTGGTGACTCTAAATTGACCGTAGGTGTGAATGTGAGTGTGAATGGTTGTCTGTGTCTATGTGTCAGCCCTGTGATGACCTGGCGACTTGTCCAGGGTGTACCCCGCCTTTCGCCCGTAGTCAGCTGGGATAGGCTCCAGCTCGCCTGCGACCCTGTAGAACAGGATAAAGCGGCTACAGATAATGAGATGAGATGAGATGTTGCTGACATCAAATTCAAAACGAGCATATATTTTTCAAAACCAATAAAATTTCTCAGTTTCAACATTTGATATGTTGTTCTTGTACTTTTTCAATGAAATATAGGGTTTCCATGATTTACAAATCTTCACATTCTGTTTTTATGTACAGTTTACACAGCGTCCCAACTTTTTTGGAATTAGGGTTGTACTTCATTCAAAGTGAAAGATTTAAAGAGAAAGACGTGCTGAACACCTTAAAGGCTACAAAAACTTCCCTGGATATTCTTCACGCATATTTACAAGAGAAAAACATACCAACGGACATTGAAAAACTGGAAAAGAGAGCAATAGTGGAAATTTTGTCAAAGTTCTATTTGGAGTTGAGGAAAAGTGACAGGGACTTTTACAAGAGGACTTCACTCATGGACTTCACTTAGCAAAGCCCTTTTGTTTTGAACAACTGCAATGTAACAATTAACTACAACCAAAAGTAACTTTGAGCTTGTACTGTCCACCTGGATATCGCTTGTATACAAGTTGGATTGTTGTTCAGGATTTTTGGACTTGTACCATTTTTATTGTTAGGACTTTGACTTTGTACAGTACATTGGATTGACAGAACATTGAATTACATTCGATCAGAATCAGCATTCAATATTGGTAAGTTACCCCCGTGTTCTTAACTTTTTGTAAAATCTATAATTGTTCCATCAAATGTGTATGTAGAATAATAATAATATTGGCTGGCTTTTTTCGTGGTATATCAGATATATTCCATTCAGCTACTCGTCTTCAACTCATTCAATATCATGCTAGCTGAATGGAATATATCTGATGTACCACAAAAAAAGCCAGCCAATATATTATTTAATTATACCATGCACTGAGGGGCTCCAGATGAAATGATGGATTCTCTGAGGTGACTGGTATCATACTATTTTATAAGGGGCGCAGCCCCAAAGACAGTAGTACTATGCCAGTCACTGAAGAGAACCCAGAATTACTGGCGCCTCTCAGTGCATGGTATATTTAATTTATATCCCTCATCAAAAAATTCCAAACTAAAAGCATTAACTTTAAACTTTCGTCTATGAGATTGAGTCTTGGCATAAACTCACTTGAGGTAGCCATGTTTGTTGTTTATGTTGGAGCGACCTGCACATGCGCAATGTACCGTACCATGCTATCGTTTTTTTTTTTTTTAAACATAGTTTGTTTGTTTGCCATGCTATTGCCTGCCTCGCCATGCACGATCATGGTACGTAGATCTACACACACAGAAATGTTCACAGAGCCACAGCTGTGACTCAAGTCAGTTCCTATACCATTATTTTTCGTATTTGAAAAAGTGACCAAGCAGTACATAAAAACAACGACTGACTCTCAAAATCAGAAAGCTACTAAATCTACTGATTTGTGTGGTTATTTTAACGTGTTCAGTTGAAAATCCCCTTGGCTGAAATGTTAATGATTTTGTTTCGATTGTATTAATGACTTCTATTTTTGTCCGTCTTTAGGGTTAATTCTGTGCCAAATCACCAGAAGGCTCCCGACTTACCATCTCAGATTTGCTTCATAATTTTTTATTTTGATGCCCTTGTAGCTAATAATTACTGTGCAAAATTTTAGGCCAATATCTCCACTAGTTTTGGAGATATTAACCCTTCAAAAAGGGTGCGTGGCCCCATATTTAGCATAAAAACGTGTTACAATCAAACATCCATAGTTTGATGGCTAATAACTTTTGAATTGTTCACACTAGATGGTTCAAATTTGCACACATGATTCTTTGATATAATGAGGCTCTGTACACAGAAAGAGAGCTTTGTACCGGTATGTGACATATTTGCAGATTTATGGCGTGCCAAATATGGCTTCCTGGAATGCGCATTTGTCCATGGTAGCACTTTTGGCTCTCTATATCTCCAGATTTAATGACACCAGATGTCCGATTCTTTTTAATATGTGAGACATGTTATAGTACTATCAGGAAAACATGTTATATCTGTGACAAAAATTATACTTGTCTCATATATAGGCCCCTAAAAATGGAAAAAAGCTTGTCGCGTCTGTATTTTGAATGCTTATAGCAAAAACCTGACAAGGTCTACCAGAAAACAAATTAGATCAGTGAAAAGAGCAAGGTCTAATTGATAGATGTACCAAATATGAAGTTGGTGCTGTGAAGAAAACTATTTCATTCAAGCTGTTGAATATAGAAGGTTTGCACGTTTTCTTATTATTCTTTTCGTTCTTCCACTCTTTCCTTTGGCACAAAACTCCTCCTAGGATTTTCTCATCTCATTATCTGTAGCCGCTTTATCCTTCTACAGGGTCGCAGGCAAACTGGAGCCTATCCCAGCTGACTACGGGCGAAAGGCGGGGTACACCCTGGACAAGTCGCCAGGTCATCACAGGGCTGACACATAGACACAGACAACCATTCACACTCACATTCACACCTACGGTCAATTTAGAGTCACCAGTTAACCTAACCTGCATGTCTTTGGACTGTGGGGGAAACCGGAGCACCCGGAGGAAACCCACGCGGACACGGGGAGAACATGCAAACTCCACACAGAAAAGCCCTCGCCGGCCACGGGGCTCGAACCCGGACCTTCTTGCTGTGACGTAACAGTGCTAACCACTACACCACCCGATTTTAATCCTAGTTAATGATCCATTATAGGTTTCTGTTGGGGAGAGGTTAAAGATGTGCAGCTGACTTTAATTAGGTCAATATTAATGAGATCAAGGACACTATGACATGAAATCACTTGGCGTGACTTAGTTTTACTTTGAGTGATAAAGTTCAGTGTACACTTTCACTAACCATATGATAGGGTAGCTCAGGCCGGGGAATGAGAAAAGCCTAATGTACTAATTACTAATTGAAGGTTGCACCCTGCCATGTTGCATGTTTGTATGACCGGCAATGGTGGATTGGTAATATCTGTGCAATATCGGAGGAGGAACAGGATGTGCAAGGACAATTTCTGCACCCTCATGGTCCTGCAAAGTCTTACAGTTGGCCCAGAAGAGAAGATATGTGTTGGGTTCCACTGATACACATCATAAAGATCATAGATGCACCAATCACATCAACTGGTAGACAATATGTAGTTCCGTCCGGTGTGGTGAAAGAAATCGACCAGTTATTCAGACGCTTCAAATAGACATGCTAAGTCTCCATAAATAGAATTAAATTTGTGTAATTGACTTTTGTGAGATTTGTAAATCATTTATCATATTTACAAATGTACTACATATATGTATAGTCAAGAGAATTTGAATTAATAATGATGTAGCATGTGATGTAACCTTGTGAATGGCATTTTCGCATGTCATAAAACCTTCTATATTCAACAGCTTGAATGAAATAGTTTTCTTCACAGCACCAACTTCATATTTGGTACATCTATCAATTAGACCTTGCTCTTTTCACTGATCTAATTTGTTTTCTGGTAGACCTTGTCAGTTTTTTGCTATAAGCATTCAAAATACAGACGCGACAAGCTTTTTTTCCATTTTTAGGGGCCTATATATGAGACAAGTATAATTTTTGTCACAGATATAACATGTTTTCCTGATAGTACGATAACATGTCTCACATATTAAAAAGAATCGGACATCTGGTGTCATTAAATCTGGAGATATAGAGAGCCAAAAGTGCTACCATGGACAAATGCACATTCCAGGAAGCCATATTTGGCACGCCATAAATCTGCAAATATGTCACATACCGGTACAAAGCTCTCCTTCTGTGTACAGAGCCTCATTATATCAAAGAATCATGTGCGCAAATTTGAACCATTTAGTGTGAACAGTTCAAAAGTTATTAGCCATCAAACTATGGATGTTTTGATTGTAACACTATGCTAAATATGGGGCCACGCCCCCTTTTTGAAGGCTTAATATCTCCAAAACTAGTGGAGATATTGGCCTAAAATTTTGCACAGCAGTTATTAGTACCAAGGACATTAAAATAAAAATATATGAACAAAATCTGAGATGGTCAGTCGGGAACTTTCTCTAAAATCTGGTGATTTGGCACAGAATTGCTCTTTATTGTGTTAAAAAAAAAAGGATATGGTGTGAGTCAGACATGAGATGCACTATATTGCCAAAAGTATTTGCTCACCCATCCAAATTATCGGAATCAGGTGTTCCAATCACTTCCATGGCCGCAGGTGTATAAAATCAAGCACCTAGGCATGCAGACTGTTTTTACAGTTTGGAGCTGGCCCCTTCCTCTTCCAACATGACTGTGCACCAGTGCACAAAGCAAGGTCTATAAAGACATGGATGACAGAGTCTGGTGTGGATGAACTTGACTGGCCTGCCCAGAGTCCTGACCTCAACCCGATAGAACACCTTTGGGATGAATTAGAGCGGAGTCTGAGAGCCAGGCCTTCTCGTCCAACATCAGTGTGTGACCTCGCAAATGCGCTTCTGGAAGAATGGTCAAAAATTCCCATAAACACACTCCTAAACCTTGTGGACAGCCTTCCCAGAAGAGTTGAAGCTGTTCTAGCTGCAAAGGGTGGACTGACGTCATATTGAACCCTATGGATTAGGAATGGGATGTCACTTAAGCTCATATGTGAGTCAAGGCAGGTGAGCAAATACTTCTGGCAATATAGTGTATCTTGGACAGACCATGAACTGACGTCACAATTTCAAGCTACCGGTATATGGCCGACTCAAGTCTTTTTTTTTAATACAATAAAGACTCAAGTCAGCTGTATAACTTGAAATTGTGACGTCAGTTCATGGTCTGTCCAAGATATCTCATGTCTGACTCACACCATATCCTTTTTATATTTTTGACATCATGAGATACATTGCTTAATCAATGGTGGAACTATTTTATGCCACGTGAGCCATCCTTGGCCAAGTCGTGTGTGTGTGTGTGTGTGTGAGAATAAAACCTACTGAAATCCAAGGAAAATAATCCAGTTCAAACACCACCTTATTTCCTTTGCTATCCAGTCGCTGCTTAGGAAGCATCACATTCCCAGTGAATTGTGAATTTGCAATGTTGTGAATTCTTCAGATATGTTTAATAGAGGGGCAGCACAGTGGTGTAGTGGTTAGCGCTGTCGCCTCACAGCAAGAAGGTCCGGGTTCGAGCCCCGTGGCCGGCGAGGGCCTTTCTGTGTGGAGTTTGCATGTTCTCCCCGTGTCCGCGTGGGTTTCCTCCGGGTGCTCCGGTTTCCCCCACAGTCCAAAGATATGCAGGTTAGGTTAACTGGTGACTCTAAATTGACCGTAGGTGTGAATGTGAGTGTGAATGGTTGTCTGTGTCTATGGTGGGGTTTACATTAGACCGTATCAGCGGATCATCAGATTAACATTTTTAAAACGATTAACATGCACACAGCAACACCAATACACGATTCGCGTGCACACAGCAACGCCAATACACGGATACGCTCGGCTCCGCAGGCATCCTGCGCTCCAAATCACTCCGCCCTGAACAGCGAGTGCCCTCTGGAGGGTGCGCACTCCGGCCCTGCGCAGCTCACAGAGCGCGCGAGTGAAGTGCACGAGCAGTGATTCGGGACTGAGACGCTGTGTGTGTGCTCTCAGTGCATATCGGGTATGCGCGTCACTTACCACTTGCAAGTGGAAGGATGGCAAGCCTAAAGACAATCATAACTACACAATGGGCAGTATTTGCATCAGTATTTGCAGTATTTTCATACTTTTATACTCTTTAATGAAAGGTGATACAAGGCGGAAGTCCGCGCCATTTTTCAGCAGTCGCGTCACATGACCAGCGCCAGTGAATCAGGAAGGTGGATGTCACAGTGACGTTGTCCAATGACGACGCCAGCTAGAGCTCAGCACAGCGTATCCGCGTATCCACGTATTCTCAATGTTTACACAGCACCGGACCAGACACGATCTGGATTGAATACGTGGACGCTGGCGGATTCCCGTTTCCCGGCGTTTCCAGGCGTTTTAATGTAAACAGACAGTGCATCCGCGAAGAAAACGAGACAGATACGGTCTAATGTAAACTTGGCCATATGTTTCAGCCCTGTGATGACCTGGCGACTTGTCCAGGGTGTACCCCGCCTTTCGCCCGTAGTCAGCTGGGATCGGCTCCAGCTTGCCTGCGACCCTGTAGAACAGGATAAAGCGGCTACAGATAATGAGATGAGATGTTTAATAGAGAAATTCTAAATTTTTTAAATCTCTCTTCAGTGCTAAAGCTAGCCAGTTAGCTCACACAACAGTGTGATTTGTAAATCATGTTGATAATTTTCCCTGCTAAAGCTAGCCAGTTAGCCAGCATGAGCTAACCTGGCAGGTTTTCTGACGGGATTTTAAGTCTGCTATAATAGTTAGCAGTATGATGTCTAAGACTACTGCAAATGCTCGCTGACTAATATATGCTAACAAAACATTTTTTAATTACTTAGGGTGGTAGAGCTTCTCATTTGCTGTCTAATTAGTTATATGAACAGTCTGAATATAAAGTTACTTGACATGCTAACTGTTAGCGAAGTAGCTTATTTTGTCTAAGCTCGCTACATCTTTGTTCATTTAAACTGAAACCTGTATCTCTTTTTTTGTGAGCAAAAATGTGTAAATATTGTAGATATATACGAATACCAGTTGAAAGCTTCGACACACCTTAAAATTCAGGTTTTTTTTTTAATTAAAAGACACTTCTTCATGGCTTAAAGTAACGATGGATGTCGTTTTTCTTTACTCAGTTGAGCGCTTCTTGATGTAATATGGATTACTCCAGTTGTGGAATAGGGTTATTTACTGTATTTTTATTATTTTCTGTTTACCGTTCAATCTCAAACACTTTAAGAAGGTAAGAAAACTCGTCCACTAATTAACTTTTGACGAGGCATGCCTGTTAATTGAAAAGCATTCCAGGTGACTGCCTCATGAAGCTGGTTAAGATAATGCTAATAGTGTGCAAAGCATCAAGGTAAACGCTGTTTTGTTTATTAGCAGGCATATCAGGCGAAAATTCAATCCAAATGGCTTGAAAATGCGCTCATTAAATTTAGAATTGAATGCAGAACAACATACTTTTTACAGAATTAAAATGTTTATCCGTTCTTGAGATATTACAAATCAAAGATTGGAAAAAAGGCTCAATTTTTAGAAAACTGTCATAATATTCTGTAGGAGGATCACATGGTCCAAAATGAGCCTCATTAACGAACGAGATCAAAAGTTTTTTCTTCATAACCTTGATTTTTCATGATATTTGCATGGAAATTGGCAGCCACATAGATGGTTGTATACTGAATACAAAGTTTGAAAAACCAGTAAAAGCAAATTTTGTAAATTAGTATTTAGTGTTAATTTTGCTAATTAGGTAAAAACGTTAAATCGGCATACTCAATAAAAAAGTAATATACCGTCTTCGTGCTCTGTAGGCCTTTGCATTTCTTTAAAGTAGGCCGACGAGTGTTTATATGAAATATAAATGATAATATTCGCCGCTTTCAAGGCGAACCTTGAAAAAAACTGTGAGATCCATATCCAATAAACACTTCCAGTTAATTGAACTGAAATTGACACTTGCATTTCTGACTTCCGTTTTTTTTAAACTATCATTCTGACCTCTAAGATCTTAATATTTTTTATCAAAACAACTATAGTTATATTCTAACATAGTTTGAGTTGAAAAAAATAAGTAGGTAAAGCTATGAAAACTCACT
Organism: Neoarius graeffei; assembly: GCF_027579695.1. Classification (NCBI taxonomy): domain Eukaryota; kingdom Metazoa; phylum Chordata; class Actinopteri; order Siluriformes; family Ariidae; genus Neoarius; species Neoarius graeffei. Next base: position 45,833,707 of record NC_083594.1, read on the forward strand.
TTAAAGTCTCCCGAGAATCATAACATCAAAACTAGCAGATGGAAAATTTTGCTGAATACTTCATCAGAAACAGTGAGAGAGTGAACTCTGTTGTACCAACTTCAACCTGCCGTTACTCCAGAAGTACTGAACAGATCTTAACCAGATACATTTCTTTGGAAAGCAGAAATTATAAGCTTTATGATGATAGTATTCACGATAGAAAATATTCAAGAGTTAAGCAATGACAGATTCGGAAACTTTGAGCGTCTGCATGGACGGTTTTCACAGCACAGCCAGCGAGCGTCTGATACACCTAATATAACACAATTCCATTTATTTTTTTCGCGGTCCGGTTTCCATCAAATCCTGCGCTCTGATTGGCTGGCGAGCGGGTCCGTATCCTACGATACGGACCCGGGTTATGGACCTCTGGCGACTCGCTCATTCACATCATCATCATCATGCATAGTAGCATCTCATCTCATTCATCTCATCATCTCTAGCCGCTTTATCCTTCTACAGGGTCGCAGGCAAGCTGGAGCCTATCCCAGCTGACTACGGGCGAAAGGCGGGGTACACCCTGGACAAGTCGCCAGGTCATCACAGGGCTGACACATAGACACAGACAACCATTCACACTCACATTCACACCTACGGTCAATTTAGAGTCACCAGTTAACCTAACCTGCATGTCTTTGGACTGTGGGGGAAACCGGAGCACCCGGAGGAAACCCACGCGGACACGGGGAGAACATGCAAACTCCACACAGAAAGGCCCTCGCCGGCCCCGGGGCTTGAACCCAGGACCTTCTTGCTGTGAGGCGACAGCGCTAACCACTACACCACCGTGCCGCCCGCATAGTAGCATGTTTTGTCAACATTTATCTTTTTTTTAATAAGATTTTATAAGATTATCAAACACATTTTTGCCAGCATTTCTCAGGAGAATAGCATTAATTTTACATCATGGATAGCGATAACGACAGTCTTCATAGCGAAAGCGAGTTTTACTACCCTGAGGAAGAAGAAATAAAAGAAAACATTTCAGGAGAAAGCTAAAAACCTCTAACTGTTGCTAACGCCGAGCAAAAACGTGGCTGAATCCTGAATGACTCAATTTTGTATAAATAGGGGACTACATAGGTGGCAAAATGTAGTTTTTTTCCTGCCATGGAAGTGCACTCGTATACCGAGGAGGAAGCCATTTGCATTACAGCCATGAATGAGGATTCAAAATGGCAGCTCGGCTTGGGTTTCCCTTTCGGGCGCTTTCGTTTTCTGTTAGAATTTGGTAAAGAAAAAAATAAATATATTATTTACCAGCTTAAAGTCGGTCCGTATGGTGAAATACCATGACCTCGGCCTTGAACACTGACCTCGGCCCAGAAGGCCTCACTCAGTACTTTCAAGACCTCGGTCACGGTATTTCACCATACAGACCTCCCAGCTGGTAAATAACATGTATGTTCCAGATGTTATTTCATAGTTTTGATGTCTTCAGTATTTTTCTACAATGTAGAAAATGCAAAATACAGAAGAACCTGTGAATGAATGAGTCAGGGTGTCCAAACTTTTGACTGGTACTATGTATTATGATGTGTCGAAAATATTAATACGTTTTCAGTATACACAGGCTTGCTACTCAAGCAGGTTGTATAGCTTCACGAAATAAAGACCAGTATTAATTGACCGTGATCAGGGTCAGGTAATGGGTCAGATTAAAATTCTCTACCTGAATGAATAAATAATACTAACGATGCATCCAGAGTGGAATAATGATCTCTTTGTATTGATTCAGTTGAAAGATCAAACAGGGCTGAATGCAGTGTATCAGGTATTTTTTGTCTCTTGGGAAGAACAATCGCACTAAAACCAGCAGCTGCTGATAAATTGTTCTCCGTAGGCCCATGGAGATAAAATGATTGGTGGTGATAAATAAATGACTGAGTAAATAAATAAATAAATAACAGGCACCAGATAAAGGGAATGGACAAAGGCACAATAAATGAGCTTCTCAACCTTTCCGTCACTTAGTTGAGCGATGAGTTATTAAAAATGCCTCACTATTGTTTCCGCGTCTCTGTCCTTTTGTCGCAAATGTCAGCAACTTTAAAATCTATCTTCACAGAGCACCTTGTTTCATCTTTGCGAAGCGTCCCACTTGGATTTTGATTTCTTTTGATGGTTGAGGTGATAACTGAACATACATTCAAGGAAGAAGATCAAAATATAAAGATTACGAAGCTCATGATATCAAGGCTTTTAAAAGACGTTTTATTTCTGTCCCAAGATAAGCGTTGTTGTATTTTTTTTTGTGTGTGTGTGTGCTTTTTAACTTTGAAGCAGATGAGTACAATGAAAAAGCTTCAGTGAAGGAAATGAGATGAGACTTTAGCAGAATCTCAGACGTTGATGTCAGAGGATATTTAGACTGACAGGAGCTTGTGATATTTCAGACGATATCTTAGAGAATAGATGTACTGTAGTTCGTAGTCATTTATAAATTTAGATCTCTCAAATTTGGATTTGGACCTTCTAAATCTGGGCGGCACGGTGGTGTAGTGGTTAGTGCTGTCACCTCACAGCAAGAAGGTCCTGGGTTCGAGCCCCGTGGCCGGCGAAGGCCTTTCTGTGTGGAGTTTGCATGTTCTCCCCGTGTCCGCGTGGGTTTCCTCTGGGTGCTCCGGTTTCCCCCACAGTCCAAAGACATGCAGGCTAGGCTAATTGGTGACTCTAAATTGACCGTAGGTGTGAATGTGAGTGTGAATGGTTGTCTGTGTCTATGTGTCAGCCCTGTGATGACCTGGCGACTTGTCCAGGGTGTACCCCGCCTTTCGCCCGTAGTCAGCTGGGATAGGCTCCAGCTTGCCTGCGACCCTGTAGAAGGATAAAGCGGCTAGAGATAATGAGATGAGATGAGATGAGATGAGACCTTCTAAATCTGAGTTTGTACTCGGAGTATTTTTGGTGCCAGTCACATTCTCCGGGATCGATTAATTCTGTTTTAACTCTTGAAATGTGTTTTAAAAAGCACAAGTTTACTTTATACCTTACAGTACCTTATATGAACTTGCATATTACCTTATCTTCACAGGCGATTGCTCTAAGACAACGAGGGAGGCTCAGCCTCCTCTAAAAATGACGAACATCGTGTAGGATAAATTGCGCTAGGCTTATGTTATAGCCGACCTTATAACATTGCTATTTCAGATCCAGAATCATAGAAATATATGTGCTCAACCCAACTACAGTGCGAAATCATTTCGTTATAACTTTCCCCAGTTCGCCTAATGTGTGCGTGAGTTTCTCCCCCTCGTGACGGCGCGATGCAGCCCAGCCTCAGTGGACTTCAATGGCATTTGGGAGCTATGCGCTTTTCAATCTCAAAATGCAAGACGATTATTGGACAAATACTGCGAAAACGCCCGCCCACGGACTCCCAGCCTCAGTGGACTTCAACGGCATTTGGGAGCTCTGCGCTTTTCAATCTCAAAATGCAAGACGGTTATTGGACAAATACTGCGAAAACGCCTGCCCACCGCACTCCCAGCCTCACAGTGGGAGGGACATGGCAAAGCTTTCCGCGAGGAGACTGGTGATTGGTGAAAGCGGCCGGATATTTTCTTTGATTGACAGCTCGTTTCAACTATAGACAGGCAGCGGTGAATTTCAGTTCAGTCCCATGCGGATTCACAAGTGCTGTGGTGTATTGTAAGAGATCAGCTTACATTTCGATTTCATTCATTACATACGGTTTCTACCAGCTTTTTTAGTTTGTATATATTTTCATTGTAAATAAAGTGTAAATATAGTGTTGTCAAGTTTGCTATCTTAGTTCCAGAAATTTCGTTTATTTGAGTGACTGAACTTGAACTTGAGGGGGCTAGTCAGCTAGCAAGAAAGCTGCGCACGGATGCCAAGCATTGCTGATTTAATTTTGGCGAAGCCATTTGCCAGTCTTCCTTTCGAGGAAAAAATTAAAATTAAAGAGCAGGGTAGACCAACGCCTCAAATTGACTTGGTGAAAAAGGTAGGGAATAATACTCGTTCCTTTCAGCTCTCCTGGTACGAGAAAGTGAATTGGCTAACAGCAAGTGACCCACATCAACAACAGTAAATAGGCTACTTTAGTAATATGTCATGGATGGACCAAAAATATAGAATCTATTTAAAATGTTTATGCTGAGTATATTATATTGGAATATATATTTCTCTGGATATGAATTAAACACCGCTACAATTTGGAAAACATTTTTAAACAAAAACATTTCACACTACAGACCTGGATTAAAAGTGAAGGGTTATCAAAATTGTCAATAAAACATTTCTCAGTCAAAATAAGTAAAATATAGGGAAAGTGTCATTGAATGAAATGTGTGGCACCCAGCTCTATGTTTGGCTCCCCAAGGTCAGTGCTTGTGCCTATTCCAGAACACTCTGCTGTTACTGCTGAGGTTCCTGACAAAGAGCTGCTTTCAGTAATGATCAATTTTTAAACAACATGCCACAATTTTAAAATATAAAATGTTAAAATATCCCCCCCCCAACACCACCATCATGTATATTGGACAGTAGGCTAATGGGCCAAAAGAACCTGTTATTTCACAGTTTGTGACCCTGCCAACAATCAGCCAGGTCAGAGGCAAGAGTATGGGCAAAATTGATGTGTTTTTTCTTTTAAAATCTGGAAATATCGTAACCGACCAGCCTCCCCTGTTTGAAAGACTACCAGCCACCACTGCTTATCTTACAGCGCATATTCTCAATTATTCTATCTACATTCGCTGGATATGAGCAATCGTGTGCGCTGATTGACTACTCTGCTATTAGGCTATCAGCTCATATCCCGTGAGTCAAGAAAAACAAAGCAGCTGCTGATATTGGGAATATCTTTTCTTTCTTTCTTTTTAATAGTAGAAATAAAGACTGAAACGCTGTATGTATATGTATCATTCTATCTACATTCACTGGATATGAGCAATCGCACGCTCTGATTGGCTGCTCTACTACGAGGCTATCAGCTCATATATCGTGAGTCGAGAAAAACAAAATGGCGGCGCGTGTTGCTGAACCAACCGAGGACGAAATAAAAACTGTACTCAAAAACAAAACCCCAAAAATTGTATTTAAAAGAATATAGGTTGGTCGTCCGTCCATAAAAAAAAATAAAAAAAATCACCTATTCCACACCCCAGGCCAGTCGGTGGCAGTAATGTCCCTTTAAGTTGGTTTGGCAACCGCCGAAAAAAAAGCAACAAAATATGGAATAACAGTATTTGATGTTAAGAACGTATCTTTTTTTTCCCCAAGAATTATCATCATCACATTTTTCACAAATTACTCGTCATTTCGCTGGTTTGTTTAAATTCTAAGCGGAAATGATTTTGTCGGATGTTTTGTATAAAGTTTATATTTATCAAATTTGCAAAAAATAAAAATGCCCTGTTTCTCAAAATCCAGTGAATGTGGATAGAATAAAACAGTTATTCCACTCAATCTTGTCGTACATGGCTTATAGCCAACTCGGTGTCATGTGCCTCGTCAGCGATCAGCTGATGTACGACTCGATTTCGTGGAATAACTGTTAAATGTAGGACATTTCCACTTCTATGCAGCTTCGACCAGGACCATATGTCTCCATGATCTCAACATGTTCCTCACTGTCTCGATTAATCTCAGCAGAATCGCCTGCTTTGAGGAAGAAACATTTAAGAGTCTGTTGTTCACCGTTGTCTGTTTGATCACACGACTGTACAGTGACTATATGCCTGGAGCTCTCAGAATCAGCTGCCGTGAGGTCCATGAGGAAAAGGAAATTAGAATTTTGGAATCGAGTAAAGTAGTTTGAGTTGATTAAAATGATTTTTTAAAAATGTTATATATTTATTTTAATTTCGGACTTCCAAAATAAAAAAAATAAATAAATAACAGTCAAAGGTTTGGACCAAACATTATATGAGTAGAGTGTATATGATGGTGTGACAGGAATGTTTAATTCTGTATGTCTGGATCTTCTGTTGAAGATCTGTAGAAGGTTCCACTTGTAAGACCAACCAGAGAGCCCTTCCTTCAAACAAACCCCTGCGACCAGCGCTGTTAGCATGATTTAGCGAAACTGTATACTTTTAATAGCTGTCTAATTTTCTCAGATTAAAATGAATATTAAAGAGAATGGGGAATCATGTATCAGATTAATTGAATTGCGGTCTCATTGTTTGAACACAGCCACTGTAGCTGTGATCTAATAGAAACCAGCGGTTCCACAGCAGTGGCTGGATGATAAACTCTCAGTGGCAACAAATTCTCCCCCCCCGGCATATCGTTTATATCCATTTAAAGACACATTTATTACTGAATAAAAGGTGTAGAAAAGTGCTTTACTAGTTTTAAAACTCGTATGTATTTTATTAACTTTTTTTAATTTATTTAACTGGACAAGTATTTTCTTGTGATGTGTGTGCGGGCCATTCTCAGAAAATGTGACAAGTAACAGTAAAGTTTTTTAATTTTGAAAACATAAATTGTAGTTAATCCCTGTAAATATATTTAATAGACCAAAAAAAACATCTTCAATGAATTCACAAAGCAAGAGATATTATTATGAAACCATAATGCCCAGTTGTTGTCTTTACCGTTATCCTATAGAGTAATGATAACACTGGGTAACGGTGAAGACATCTCATGGCATTTTTGGGTCACTGATTACAGAAGAAAAGATGAACAAATCACGCATTTATTGTTCCATCCTAACTTGCTACTTGGCTAACTGAACTTTTTCAACATGCAGCGTCGTTATCTTTATCATTTGGAGGTAACGGCAAAGACAGTTCATTTCCCTGATATCTCAACATTTCATATTTACCTGATCAATATCCTGGATTCCAACGTTCATACACCAGTAATATACAACCCCCATTCCAAAAAAGTTGGGACAAAGTACAAATTGTAAATAAAAACGGAATGCAATGATGTGGAAGTTTCAAAATTCCATATTTTATTCAGAATAGAACATGGATGACGTATCAAATGTTTAAACTGAGAAAATGTATCATTTAAAGAGAAAAATTAGGTGATTTTAAATTTCATGACAACAACACATCTCAAAAAAGTTGGGACAAGGCCATGTTTACCACTGTGAGACATCCCCTTTTCTCTTTACAACAGTCTGTAAACGTCTGGGGACTGAGGAGACAAGTTGCTCAAGTTTAGAGATAGGAATGTTAACCCATTCTTGTCTAATGTAGGATTCTAGTTGCTCAACTGTCTTAGGTCTTTTTTGTCGTATCTTCCGTTTTATGATGCGCCAAATGTTTTCTATGGGTGAAAGATCTGGACTGCAGGCTGGCCAGTTCAGTACCCGGACCCTTCTTCTATGCAGCCATGATGCTGTAATTGATGCAGTATGTGGTTTGGCATTGTCATGTTGGAAAATGCAAGGTCTTCCCTGAAAGAGACGTCGTCTGGATGGGAGCATATGTTGCTCTAGAACCTGGATATACCTTTCAGCATTGATGGTGTCTTTCCAGATGTGTAAGCTGCCCATGCCACACGCACTAATGCAACCCCATACCATCAGAGATGAGGCTTCTGAACTGAGTGCTGATAACAACTTGGGTCGTCCTTCTCCTCTTTAGTCCGAATGACACGGCGTCCCTGATTTCCATAAAAAACTTCAAATTTTGATTCGTCTGACCACAGAACAGTTTTCCACTTTGCCACAGTCCATTTTAAATGAGCCTTGGCCCAGAGAAGACGTCTGCGCTTCTGGATCATGTTTAGATACGGCTTCTTCTTTGAACTATGGAGTTTTAGCTGCCAATGGTGGATGGCACGGTGAATTGTGTTCACAGATAATGTTCTCTGGAAATATTCCTGAGCCCATTTTGTGATTTCCAATACAGAAGCATGCCTGTATGTGATGCAGTGCCGTCTAAGGGCCCGAAGATCACGGGCACCCGGTATGGTTTTCCGGCCTTGACCCTTACGCACAGAGATTCTTCCAGATTCTCTGAATCTTTTGATGATGTTATGCACTGTAGATGATGATATGTTCAAACTCTTTGCAATTTTACGCTGTCGAACTGCTTTCTGATATTGCTCCACTATTCGTTGGCGCAGAATTAGGGGGATTGGTGATCCTCTTCCCATCTTTACTTCTGAGAGCCGCTGCCACTCCAAGATGCTCTTTTTATACCCAGTCATGTTAATGACCTATTGCCAATTGACCTAATGAGTTGCAATTTCATCCTCCAGCTGTTCCTTTTTTGTACCTTTAACTTTTCCAGCCTCTTATTGCCCCTGTCCCAACTTTTTTGAGATGTGTTGCTGTCATGAAATTTCAAATGAGCCAATATTTGGCATGAAATTTCAAAATGTCTCACTTTCGACATTTGATATGTTGTCTATGTTCTATTGTGAATACAACATCAGTTTTTGAGATTTGTAAATTATTGCATTCCGTTTTTATTTACAATGTGTACTTTGTCCCAACTTTTTTGGAATCGGGGTTGTGTGTGTGTGTCCTTCCTCATGTAGCTGCCCTCTATTGTCAAAACCCTGAGTTACAGCATGATTTTGCCGTTTGGGTAACGGTAAAGACATCAAGAAAGTACACTTTCTTGCATGCATATTTTAAGCTCTACACCAAAAACCGTTGAAGCAAAGATCATGATGTTTGCCACAATAAAAAGTGAAGGTATAGAGGTAATACTTTAGAAAGAAAAGTGAAAATAAAATTCAAAATGAAGGAATTATTTTCATTCAAATATCACTAATCCTCATTTAGAGCCGTGGTGGTAATGATATTTTGGTATATTTCGGCTAAATAAAATATTTGCAAATGTAGACAAATTCTCAATTTTTTTTTTCCTGCTCTGTTAAATTCTTTCCGAAAATAAATGTATAATAGAGGGTCAGGATTAATGGTTTTAGAGGGACCCCCCCACCATGTTTAAAACTGAATTTGTCACATTTTCTGAGAATTGCCCAAAACTCTGCTCGTTTCATAACCTGCCGTCTTCAAATCTGGAAACGAAGAAAGGGGAAATGTTTTGACTGTGATGTTTAGTTTCTGTGCAGAAATACCGTTGAGTGCTATAACCTGCAGTGCATTCCCATTAGTCCAAATGAATTTGTGATCATTATAACTGGCACCAATTGAAAATGTCATTAGATTCACATTGGCTTAAGGTTTATGTGATCATATACAGCCCTCATGCAGGATAATAATATGAAATTCAGTACATGGAGTATATTGGCATATTATATCCACCTAATCAGTGCGAGAAAGCACTGAAATTAACGCACGGCTCGCTGCATGCCGGACACGCGTGAGCCGAACCCAGTGTACAATAAAAAACCGGTATGGAGCGGATGTAGCGTGGTGTGTAAAGTGGCCTTTTGAATGGCGTATGACGCGTGTTTGAAATTTCCTGCCACTTTCAACCTGAAAGCCATGACTGTAAGTTACTATTACAGGACTCCCAAGGAGACTCAGGAAAAAAAAAATTCTCTTTTCAAAAGACAAAAAGCTTTTTTCCCCCCTTTTGTTTGTTTCTGTTCATTCTTCATAAATACTGTCAATCTGAATGCTCGAATGTGTGCTCTTTTATCAGGTGCTCCTCATAATGTCATGCAATCGAGAGAATAAATATGGAGAACGTTTTTAAGTTTGCACAGGATTTAAAGGAGAATAAAGGCGAAAGAGCAACAGAGTGCATTCACAGCACAGCTCCTGCGCTTACTGGGTCATGCCCACGCAGTGTTGCTACCAAGCATTAAAAGCATCACGTGCTTTGAGCCGCAATGCCTTGAGAAACGCTGGAGATGGCAGACGCAGCAGGTGACAAAAAAATGTCCAGTGCAATTTGAGCACATCATTCTGTCGCTTATATCTCACTCCTTAGGCATGTTTTTCTGCTTCCTTCTTCTTGCTTTCACTCCTGTGTCAAAACAATGAGGAAATATGTACAGATCACCGAGAGAGAGAGAGAGAGTAAAGCATACAGTTCTGCTCAAAATAATAGCAGTGTCTTTAAAAAGGCGAGTAAATGTCAAAATTCTTCAAATAAATTGTACTTTAATGAACACAAATGCATTGGGCATACTGCACATTCTATTTCAAAGCAAGAAAATTGGAAAAAGTAATTACATTTCATAATATTTCACAGAAAGTCAAGAAATGTAATGTTCAAAAAAAATAGCAGTGTTGACATCTTTCTTTGGAAACTCAAAAATGTACCATACAAACTAAGAAATTCTTGAAAATTCAACTTTGCTGAGTATCCTAAACTAATATTTTGTTGCATAACCATGGTTTCTGATAACTGCTTCGCATCTGTGGTGCATGGAGTCGACCAACTTCTGGCAACGGTCAACAGGTATTGCAGCCCAGGTCAATTGTACTACGTTCCACAATTCCTCTGCATTTCTTGCTTTTGCCTCATGAACAGCATTTTTTATGTCAGCCCACAAGTTTTCTATGGGATTGAGGTCCGGGGATTGTGCTGGCCACTCCATTAGTTGGATGCTGTTTGTCTGGAACCATGATTTTGCTCGCTTGCTGGTGTGTTTGGGGTCATTGTCTTGTTGAAACACCCACTTCAAAGGCATTTCCTCTTCAGCATATGGCAACATGACTTCTTCCAGTATCCTGATGTACTCAAACTGATCCATGATCCCTGGTATGCGGTAAATAGGACCAACACCGTAGTATGAAAAACATCCCCATATCATGATGCTTGCACCACCATGCTTAACAGTCTTCACTGTGTACTGTGGCTTGAATTCTGTGTTTGCAGGACGTCTGACAAACTGTCTGTGACCCTTAGACCCAAAAAGAACAATCTTACTTTCATCTGTCCACAAAATATTACGCCATTTCTTTTCAGGCCAGTCAATGTGTTCTTTGGCAAATTGTAGCCGCTTCAGCACATGTCTTTTCTTTAACAATGGGACTTTGCGGGGGCTTCTTGCTGGTAGATTGGCTTCACATAGGTGGGGTTTACATTAGACCGTATCAGCGGATCATCAGATTAACGTTTTTAAAACGATTAGTGTGCACACAGCAACACCAATACACGATTCGCGTGCACACAGCAACGCCAATACACGGATACGCTCGGCTCCTCAGGCATCCTGCGCTCCAAATCACTCCGCCCTGAACAGCGAGTGCCCTCTGGAGGGTGCGCACTCCGGCCCTGCGCAGCTCACAGAGCGCGCGAGTATAGCGGACGAGCAGTGATTCGGGACTGAGCCGCTGTGTGTGTGATCCCAGCGCATATCACTTACCACTTGCAAGTGGAAGGATGGCAAGCCTAAAGACAATCATAACTACACAATGGGCAGTATTTGCAGTATTTTCATACTTTTATACTCTTTAATGAAAGGTGATACAAGGCGGAAGTCCGCGCCGTTTTTCAGCAGTCGCGTCACATGACCAACGCCAGCGAATCAGGAAGGTGGATGTCACAGTGACGTTGTCCAATGACGACGCCAGCTAGAGCTCAGCACAGCGTATCCACGTATTCTCAATGTTTACACAGCACCGGACCAGACACGATCTGGATTGAATACGTGGACCCTGGCGGATTCCCGTTTCCCGGCGTTTCCAGGCGTTTTAATGTAAACGGACAGTGCATCCGCGAAGAAAACGAGACAGATACGGTCTAATGTAAACTTGGCCATAGACGTCGTCTGATTGTACCAGTACTCACAGGCAAGTTTAGATCTTCTTTGATCCTCCTGGAGCTGATCATTGGCTGAGCCTTTGCCAGTTTGGTTATTCTCCGATCCATTCGAGAAGTTGTTTTTCTTTTTCTTCCTCGTCTTTCTGGTTTTGGCTGCCATTTTAAAGCGTTTGATATCATTTTAGCTGAACAGCCTTTAAGTTTCTGCACTTCTTTGTAGGTTTTCCCCTCTTTTATCCATTTCTTGATTAAAAGCCGCTCTTCATCAGAACAGTGTCTTGAACGACCCATTTTACTTGGTTTTTCAGGACCAATGCAGGACAGCCAGCATATGCAATGTCAGTTGCCTTGATCCTTAAATAAGGACCACCTGTTAACATCTTTTTTTTCACAAAATCAATGCCCTCCCTAATTGAACTCACCACTGCTATTTTTTTGAACACACCCCTTTCAGCTAATCATTCAATTTCACAGAATCAGTAGCATGCACGGCAGGCCTGTTGGGTCTGTTGGTTTTCTATACCTTTACTATACCCTCCAGAAACTTGCTTGCGGTGTAAAGGTTGAAATTTTAACAAAAACCGTGATTTATCTTTCTACTGTTGAGGGACTGCTATTATTTTGAACATAACTGTATGTGTTCCATAATCATTTAGAGGTCTGCTGGTAATGAAGTGAACATTAAGCTTCGAATTCATCAGCTCGATGAACATGATCACATGGTGTGTGTGTGTGTGTGTGTGATCACGTACAGTGTATACCCACAGAAAAGTTTTTATTTGAGTTCTATCATATAAATTATTCTTATTAGTAGTAGTAGGAGTCAAAGTCCCAACCAGGACCTGGACCTGTTTTTTCCAGGCAGTCTCCTGTCCCGGTACTGACCAAGCCCTTAAGGCACATTGGGCGGCGCCGATCTCAGTTTCTATAGCTCTTGACCTCTCACCTTTTCCATAGTGGGGGGGGACTGGTCGTCTGGTAGCCACAAGAGTTTGACTCCCTACTCACATCTGTATTGCAGTGTGTCTTGCCAGATGGCAGTAGGTCCGATTTTTATGATGGTCTTTGATATGACCTAATCAGAACTCGGGCGGTGTAGTGGTTAGCACAGGCGTCTCACAGCAAGAAGGTTCTGGGTTTGAGTCCAATGGCTGACGGGGGCCTTTCTGTGTGGAGTTTGCTTGTTCTCCCCGTGTGAGTCGGGAAGTCAAACTCTCGTGGTTACCAGAGGACTCGCCCCCCACTGTAACCCTAGCTATATAGGCGAGAGGCCGAGGGCTATGGAAAAGGAGATCGGCGCTGCACCCATGAGTCTCAAAGAACTGGGACGGGAGACTACCTGGGAAGACCAGATCCTGGTGTGGAAGGAACATAGAACCTGAATTACATCAGTAAACTACTGCTTTGTTTTTAATTAAAGATATGGAGTTTAAAGAGGGTAAAATCACAAAGCATAACATCCAGTAGCTTTGAATGAATTAAAGAATGCTGGGGGCAGAGGGAAAGATCCAACCGTGTAGTAAGCCGACTATCTACTTAATCTTTTAAACTCACTCCAAATAATGCAGAACACTCGGGGGCGGAACGAAGGCTCTGAAAGTTCTTTGCATAAAGGACAATAGAGTGCACTTGAATGGAAGATGAATATACCTTTGTTATGATTCAGCAAGGTGTAAAAAAAAAAAAAAAAGCCTTGCTTGCTTTTTAGTGTACAGAATTACTCAGCCAGGCCTAAAAAAACCTTGATAAAAAAATATAACATTGAGATCCATTAGGGCTGCTGGACCCTGGTTCCGAAAGACGTGGTCTTAAAGAATATTAATTACAGATGAATGAATTATGGAAGTGTTGTGGTAAAAACACCTTTTTTAATTTATTTATTTATTTATTTATTTATTTATTTATTTTTTGCTGAATTTTGTTTAAACAGTAAACAGAGCAAAGTAGAGATCTTTCTTTTAATAAATTACCACGGCTGAGATATGGAGATACACTACCATTCAAAAGTTTGGGGTCACCCAGACAATTTTGTGTTTTCCATGAAAAGTCACACTTTTATTTCCCACCATAAGTCGTAAAACGAATAGAAAATATAGTCGAGACATTTTTCTGGCCATTTTGAGCATTTAATCGACCCCACAAATGTGATGCTCCAGAAACTCAATCTGCTCAAAGGAAGGTCAGTTTTATAGCTTCTCTAAAGAGCTCAACTGTTTTCAGCTGTGCTAACATGATTGTACAAGGGTTTTCTAATCATCCATTAGCCTTCTGAGGCAATGAGCAAACACATTGTACCATTAGAACACTGGAGTGAGAGTTGCTGGAAATGGGCCTCTATACACCTATGGAGATATTGCACCAAAAACCAGACATTTGCAGCTAGAATAGTCATTTAGCACATTAGCAATGTATAGAGTGGATTTCTGATTAGTTTAAAGTGATCTTCATTGAAAAGAACAGTGCTTTTCTTTCAAAAATAAGGACATTTCAAAGTGACCCCAAATGTTTGAACGGTAGTGTAGTGCTCACTTTGGACGGATCCAGGTTCAAAAAAACAGCTGCTGATATTGGGAATATCTTCTTTTTTTTAATAGCAGAAATAAAGACTCAAACGCTGTATGTATATGTATCATTATTCTGTCTACATTCACTGGATATGAGCAATTGCACGCTCTGATTGGCTACTGTACTACGAGGCTATCAGCTGCTATATCGTGAGTCGAGAAAAACAAAATGGCGGAGCGTGTTGCTGAACCAGCCGAGGATGAAATAAAAACTACTCGAAAACAATACCCCAAAAAATGCACAAAAAAAGCAACAAAATATGGAATGAAAGTATTAGATGGTAAGAACGTATCTGTTTTTTTTTTCATTTTTCAAGAATTATCATTATTCTTCTCAACTCATCTCTCATCATCTGTAGCCGCTTTATCCTGTCCTACAGGGTCGCAGGCAAGCTGGAGCCTATCCCAGCTGACTACGGGCGAAAGGCGGGGTACACCCTGGACAAGTCGCCAGGTCATCACAGGGCTGACACACAGACAACCATTCACACTCACATTCACACCTACGGTCAATTTAGAGTCACCAGTTAACCTAACCTGCATGTCTTTGGACTGTGGGGGAAACCGGAGCACCCGGAGGAAACCCACGCGGACACGGGGAGAACATGCAAACTCCGCACAGAAAGGCCCTCGCCGGCCCCGGGGCTCGAACCCAGGACCTTCTTGCTGTGAGGCGACAGTGCTAACCACTACACCACCATGCCGCTATCATTATTATTATTTATAGCATTTTTCACAAATTGCTTCTGTCATTTCGCCGGTTTGTTTACATTCTAAGCGGAAATGATTTTGTCAGACATTTTGTATAAAGTTTTTATTTCTGGAATTTGCAAAAAAATAAAAATGCTCCGTTTCTCAAAATCCAGTGAATGTGGATAGAATAAAACAGTTATTCCACTCAATCTCGTCGTACATGGATTATAGCCAACTCGGTGCTACGCGCCTCGTCGGCTGTCAGCTCATGTACGACTCGATTTCGCGGAATAAGTGTTAAATATAACCTCATTCAATGTCGGTCCTGTTCTACAGGTGAAAAGCAGTCAGGTCAAACACCCTGACTTATATTTCCCATTCCATTAATGGTCCAATAGTGCCCCTTTTCCACCAAAGCAGTTCCAGGGCTGGTTCGGGGCCAGTGCTTAGTTTGGAACCGGGTTTTCTGTTTCCACTGACAAAGAACTGGCTCTGGGGCCAGAAAAAACGGTTCCAGGTTAGCACCAACTCTCTGCTGGGCCAGAGGAAAGAAACGCTTACGTCAGTGGGTGGGGGGGGCGGAGTTGTTAAAGGAACAGTCCACCGTACTTCCATAATGAAATATGCTCTTATCTGAATTGAGACGAGCTGCTCCGTACCTCTCCGAGCTTTGCGCGACCTCCCAGTCAGTCAGACGCAGTCAGACGCGCTGTCACTCCTGTTAGCAATGTAGCTAGGCTCAGTATGGCCAATGGTATTTTTTGGGGCTGTAGTTAGATGCGACCAAACTCTTCCGCGTTTTTCCTGTTTACATAGGTTTATATGACCAGTGATATGAAACAAGTTCAGTTACACAAATTGAAACGTAGCGATTTTCTATGCTACGGAAAGTGCGCACTATAATGACAGGCGTACTAACACCTTCTGCGCGCTTCGGCAGCGCATTGATATCTGAGCTCCGTATCAATGCGCTGTCGAAGCGCGCAGAAGGTGTTAGTAAGCCTGTCATTATAGTGCGCACTTTCCATAGCATAGAAAATCGCTACGTTTCAATTTGTGTAACTGAACTTGCTTCATATCACTGGTCATATAAACCTATGTAAACAGGAAAAACGTGGAAGAGTTTGGTCGCATCTAACTACAGCCCCAAAAAATACCATTGGCCATACTGAGCCTAGCTACATTGCTAACAGGAGTGACAGCGCGTCTGACTGACTGGGAGGTCGCGCAAAGCTCGGAGAGGTACGGAGCAGCTCGTTTCAATTCAGATAAGAGCATATTTCATTATGGAAGTACGGTGGACTGTTCCTTTAAGACCAACAATAATAACAAGCCCGCGAAAGATCGCCATTTTTAAGCGACGAGAAGCAGCAGCTGTACAAACGCGAAGTCATCCATTATTATTATTGTTGTTGTTGTTGTTGTTGTTGTTGTTGCTGCTGCTTCTTCCGTGTTGTTTTTGCTTCGATATTCGCGCCAAGGTTTATGCAAACGTAGCGACGTAACTGACGTATACAGCGACGTAACTGACGTGGCTCCCCTTAGCACCGCGAGCTATGGAAAAGCAAACTGGTTCTCAGCTGGTTCGCAAGTTGAACGAGTTGTGAACCAGCACCAGCCCCGAACCAGCCCTGGAACTGATTTGGTGGAAAAGGGGTATGAGTCACTGCTAAGGTGACCGCTGTGAAACTTTTCACCTGCTCAAATAAACCCTGGCTTATTTGCATGATTCATGTGGCAGCATCACACCAAAATATAGCTATGTGAAATGATAATGAAGAGATCGCCTGGCATCTTGAAGAGGGAATTATCACCTTTGGATGACTGCTGTTTCTTTCTCGCTCTCATTGCGCCACACACACATTGTGACTGGAGTGTGTGTTAGGAGAGAGTCATTAGACAAGGCTGTGTGTGTGCTAGGTAGCTATGGACTTGCTGAGACGCAGCGGTTCACTCAGAAAACAATGCTCGACAGCACAAAATTAAAGAGCAGACACTGCTTCACTGCTTCAGTTCTGGGCCAAATGTCTCGCCAGATGTGCTTATAATGAGTCTCATCATTTGCACATCTCCAGGAGAATCCTTTTTATGTGAAAAGGAGCAGGGAATGCTGAGACCCTAAGGACACGGATATTTGTTTATCAAACAGACTGCCATTTTCGGATGAAACGGCGCATGGTAATAGCAGTTGGAAAGCAGATATTGTTGTCCTCGACTGCAGCTCATGAAAGAGAGTCACAGTAATGTCAAAGACTGTCTAAAGAGCGTGCCGGTGAAAATGGTAGGCTCGAGGAAAAAAAAAAAGTGACAGGAAAAAAACAGATTTAGAACAGGAAGTGAAGCACATCTGCAGTCTAACACAACTGGTTATTTCAGGAACAAAGTGAATTTAGATAAAACTCGTCGTCCTTGAGAGTTTCAACACATGCCATCGAGCCGCCTCTTCTCGCCTCCGTATCAAGTCGCTCCAGCTGTTGCTTTGTACAAATTTATCGTAGCCACTCTAGAAAACTGACTCTAAGTTCTTTAATCCTTTCCATAGCATTCAACCCATTTCTTCCACTAAACGTCTGGATTACCTCGTGCGAGAAATTTCAGTGAACTTCCACGCAAACAAATGACTACCAAACTAACAAATATAAAAATAAATGCCACAATCAACTTTGCTTTGATTCAGACTCGGCAAACGGACGAATAGGAGTGAAAGTGTCCTTTTTTTTGCTTATAGAAATGATTGCCACTCATTTGAAGTGAGTGGGATTGTGATAGTTGCTGTGGAACTTGAGAATGAAACCGCTTAAAAAAAAAAAAAAGCATCATGAATGTGTATTTTTGTGTGTTTGTCAGACGTTAAGACACGTTCTTTGATTTTTTTTTTTGCCTGAAATCCAAGTCACATTCATTTGATTGGCAAAAAAACAGTTTGTCACGCATAAAATGTGTTGAAAAGCAGACACGTCGTTACTTTGTGTTTGCACAAAATAGTCAGTTGAAATGAAACAGTGATGATGTATTGCTTGAATTGCTGCTGTTTCGTTCTCTTGAAGGAAATTGAAAATACCGGTTTCGTTGCTCGGGTCTGCTGGAGGTTTAAGAGCTATTGCTTAGGCTTTATCATCCAGTCGGTGTTTTAAATCAGTTACTGACCCTCATACATATTAGAATGAATCAGATCGTTGTGTGCATTTGTACTGTGTGATTTCCTTCATACTTCTTCACTGATGCAGCTGCCCCCCTGCCTTGCTCTGATCTCTCAAGCATATATACAGAGATATTATATATTTTTTTCTTTCACAAGGTTTGCATTCAATTCCTTCTGGAGGAATTCAATTTACTGCCCATGGGAAGTCTAGCGATGTAGTCGTGCCGGTTCATGAGCCTGCAGCGATCATGCTTCCTCACTAGGGTGACCACCTCCAAAAAGACAAAAAGTGGGACAAGTAGTACGTCTTGGTGGGACAGATACGGCGACACTTCACAATTTGGACCATACGGCCAATAAAACAAAACATTTGATGCATGCCTATGTTTTCATCCCAAAGACCATGGTTTTCCCCAAAGCGTTTTAGCGTATCAGGCCCGATACGCTTAGTCGCTTTAGTTAAAATCCGATACGCTTTGATTTATACCGATACGTTAAATTTCCTACCCACAAGTAACTAGATATGTAGGAGAGCAAATAACAGATCCATTTACATACTGATTGATATTTGCGTTAAACAAGCCGTCTTTTTTCCCCAATGTTTGTGTTGATTCCGTCAAAGTAATATGTCCGCGTGGTATGCTGTAAACAAACTGGAATCTGTTGGCTACGTCAAGATCACATGTTCAAACCGTCCAATAAAAATATCGAAAGAAAACGTCAGACATCCTGGAATTTTCCGATTCATTATAAGCGATCTCACTGGCTGCCGATGTCGTCCCCTACCAGACGGACAAAGCCGACTGATTTTAATCAGAAAAGTTTGACCTGGTCTATTATCATTATGGCTTCGATCAAAGATTGGTTGATTAAATGTCAACAAACCCACATGGCGCACAAAACCAGACAACTGTCACGACAACGAAAACATCGTCATTTTTGATCACGGTGACTGGCGCAAAACGCACTCGCTGGACAATTTGATCCACATCAGCATGGATGACAGCGAGATGGACTATGAGAGGGCCGCCCAACATCGGGCCGAGCAAAAGCCGAGGAGAATTAATCTGCTTTAAAGGAGGAGGAAACTTAATTCGTTAGTTTGGGTTTGCAGAAAGATTATGTACTTATAAACACTCTTACGAAGTGAAGTTGTCCAAATGTGTCAAATATAGCATAATTTCAAATAATAATCATACGCATTTTTGGCAGCGTGATGTCACTGGGATCCATTTAACAAAAGGCGGCTCCGGATTATTCTTTTGTTAAAGGCTCGCAGTGACATCACGCTGCCAAATACGCTTATCGTTATTATTCGAAATGATGCTACATTTGACACTTATTAACAAAGTCTCTTCATGAATGTGTTTATAAGTACAGAATCTTTCTGCAAACTTAAATGTATGAATTAAGTTTTCTTTTCCTTTAAATATGGTTTAATCTTAATCTAGTCCATTTAATAAAGTGCCAAAATTTAAACTTTATAATATGCAGTTGCCTTACTTTTCTTTTCAGTGGATCTTAGTTATACTGTACATATATTACGGTAATTGCATCGGAAACATTCTAAACCATTACAGTTACAGTAATACAGCAACTTATTTTAAGGCGGCAGGTCTTCGGTTCAGATCCCTTTGTGATCAACAGGAGGTCATGATGATCGAGTCTCTTCATTGGATTGCATAAGATGGAGCGAACCACTGGTCATATTTTCATGCACATTTTTGTTACAGCACGACTTGCTCATAGATAATTAAGGGAACCCCGTAGATTTTCAATCTATCGTATACCTCAGTAATCTGTAACAAAACAGTTTAACTTGCATGTTGAACTTTAGGGTGAAATTTCAAAATGTGTGTACATTAATACTGTTTAGGTCAGAAATCACTGAAACACTGGTAAAATCTATCCTATAATCATGGATCTAAAACCTCTGAGACCCTGAAAATGCACCTCAGAGCATCTATTTTCAAAAAGTTTTCCAGAGGGGCCATGGCCCCGGACCCCCTAGTTTCGCTTTGCGCCTTCGGCGCTGGCTTTCATGCTGTTGGTGCTCAATTGTCTGCATATTATCATGCCAGAATTTAGGGCTTTAATTTTTTTTTTCCTGGGGAAAACACTGCCAAAGACACACCAATGTTGCAAAGTAATGTCTCTATTGAGACATTATCATTCGTCAACTCAACTGACAAAAGCAGAAACTACTCAAGCCTTTCAAGTAGGCAAGTAACCTACTGTATATGCCAGACCTGGGCATTTTATGGCCCGCGGGCCACATCTGGCCCTTTGGTTCATTCTGACCGGCCCGCGTAAGGTTAATTAGAAATTACAAAATAAACGTATTTTCTAATTTTACCTCATGCATGGACTGAATATGCATTGTTTTTATTTTGAAGTTGTGTTCAACAAAAACGCAATGCACGCGACATGAACATGACATGAAATCCCACGAAACCTAATCCCGCGATAACTACTTCCGTAATTTGTCCAGACCAACCACAAACTTGTACGTCATCCTTCAAACGGTCCAGCCAATCACATAGTGTGACGTCACCAGCAGGCGCCGGAGCCCGAGCCGATCTGTAGATCTGATACCTACACCGAATTGACGTTTTCAGTGATGAAGTTTAACAAATCCAGGTATAGATCCTCTCTCACCGATGATCATCTGTCTGCTGTGCTTCGCATCTCCACCTCAGACATTCAACCTGACTCTGATGCACTCGTTAAAGACCAACAGAGACTAGATTTCTCTCACTGAACAAATAAAAAACACCAAATGAGGTGATTAGACTACAAATGTGGGCATCATTATTATAATATGATGTATGTTGCTTGATATTTGGAGTAGAAAGACAATATTGTGATGTCTTTATTGTGTTTTGGGGTGAATGTGACTGAAAAAAAAAAGGCATAAACGTTCACATTTTGTTAACCATTGTTTTGGGAAATTTGATTGAATAAATGACATTTTTTGTAAGGCAACCTCGTTTGTTCCATACTCTTCCCAGTCTTAGCAGCTTGTAAAAACAATGTTATTTACTGCTTTAGATAAAGAAATACAATTAATATTATGCAGAATTTAGTTCAGCCTTTTGGTCCGGCCCTCCACAAAATTTTCTGTTTCTCATGTGGCCCCATGGAAAAAATAATTGCCCACCCCTGGTATATGCTCTTCCAAATCAGGGGCGTACCTGTAGCTAGGATTTTTCAAAGGCGGGGTCACACACTGACTGGCAGCCTGAGTACACACCCGCAGGTTTGTAAATAAAAAAAAAAAAATTAATACATTTGAGAAAATAACGCGGTCTTTGCATCATTCTTTCATCTCATGTTGCGAGCTGTTTCATCTTGTTTTGAGTCTGTTTTATCATAAAAAATTGCCTTAGTACTAGAATAGAACTATGAAAAATATGTAACGAAAAATAATTACCATTGCTACTTTTAGGTAGCTTAGAAACCGGCTCTTCCATTATTGCTGTTTCTTCCACGTATTCTTGATGATGTGTTCGAGAAAATTTCACTAAAACTTAGCTTCGAAGCCACAAAATGCAACTTTGATGGGGGAAAAAATATAATAAATTGCTTACCTCATTTTACGTCAAAAGAAGGAGGAAAGTTTTGCTTGTTTTGACCTGGCGAATTATTAACACGAGGAAATATTCGTAATTCGTAATTAAAAAGACTGCAGCTACTGTACACTGGCAGCTTGACCATGCTTTCTAGTGCGATCGTGTTGCGCTTACGCAGAACTGGGTTTACGCGCCCAAACCACAGAAAGTTCGTACAAGGTTATAGAAACCCTAATGAGGCTGAGGTGACAATCTAGTTTAAAAAAAAAAGTTAGAAAAATTACAGTGGGCGCTTTTCTAATATTCTTATGCGGCTATTGAAAAAATGTATGGTCCGACAAAGGGGGGTCACAAGGCACCCCAGGACCTCCCCAGCTACGCCCCTGCAAATTACTCCACATTGACACAATTCAACTAAAGTTACAATGAAAAATCTCATCTCATTCTCATCTCATTATCTGTAGCCGCTTTATCCTGTTCTACAGGGTCGCAGGCAAGCTGGAGCCTATCCCAGCTGACTACGGGCGAAAGGCGGGGTACACCCTGGACAAGTCGCCAGGTCATCACAGGGCTGACACATAGACACAGACAACCATTCACACTCACATTCACACCTACGGTCAATTTAGAGTCACCAGTTAACCTAACCTGCATGTCTTTGGACTGTGGGGGAAACCGGAGCACCCGGAGGAAACCCACGCGGACACGGGGAGAACATGCAAACTCCACACAGAAAGGCCCTCGCCGGCCCCGGGGCTCAAACCCAGGACCTTCTTGCTGTGAGGCGACAGCGCTAACCACTACACCACCGTGCCGCCCACAATGAAAAATCTGAAAAAAAAATCTTATGTGAAATAAAACTTCAGTGTAAACGTATTATGAATGTGCATGTTGCACTGAATGGTAGACGCTGGTAACTACAGCTGCTGTGACTTTATCTGACTCACTGTCATGCTTCGGACTTGAGAGAAACGACTGCATAGATTTAGACGTTTCTTGCTGTTGAACCCTTTTCTGGTGAGATTCGTGTCTGCTGTGTCTCTTGACGTCGTGCTCACCACCGTGAGCAACCGAAAAACTACTTTTGCACAAATAACAGAAAGCTCTGTCGGGTTCATCTGTTGGTCTTACCCGGGAATATGATGTCGTCCGTTCTCTACTGAAAGAGCAATTTGTCTTTTTGGGTGGCACACTGGCCATAGTTTCGCATTCAGGCACCGACTCTCCCTCTCTGCGTCTGTTCGATTTCATGTGATGGGGCGTTTACGTTCCCTATAGTTTGATTGACGGCAGCCTACGTACAACACAGCCTATTGGACGGACGTCCTCATTCTCTTCTGCAACCATTGGACGAAATGGTAACCTAAAGCGGGACGGGTGGTCACCCTATTCCTCAGTTATAAAGAAAATATGGTAACGAAAATAATTTGGAGTCGTTGATACTGTTGGTGAATTGGTCAGCTTGCATGCAGACCTGCATCTTTACGTTTTGGAAAGATTAATGTGAAGGAATGGTGTTGAGAACTGCACAGAGCTGCTGCTGCTGCTGCCCTTGCTGAGCTAACCTCATGTCCACTGATTAGGGCAAGGTTTTGGATTGGTTGCTTTGGACCAGGAGGTGGTGGAGTGGTTAGCACTGTCACCTCATACGGTAGGAAGCAGGTTCTGGGTTCGAGCCTTGCAGCTGACTGGAGCCATTCTGTGCAGAGCTTGCATGTTGTTCCTGTGTCTATGTGGGTTTCCTCCAGGTGCCTCCTACATTCCAAAGACGTGAATAAGGTCGACTGGCTACTCTAAATTGCCCGTATGTGCGGATGTGAGCGCAAATGGTTGTAAACCTTACAATAGATTGGCAACCTGTCTAGGGTGCAGCCCACCTCTTGCCCAAAGTCAGCTGGGATTGGCTCCAGTTTCCCCCCATGATCCTGCCTGGATAAGTGGCATAGATAATAGATGGATACTTTGGACCAATTCCTAGGAGCGATTGACTTGAATTTGGATATTTGCTTGAATGAACATGTCTACCGAACAGAGTACCCAGTGAATGTACAACCCTAATTCCAAAAAAAAGTTGGGACGCTGTGTAAACTGTACGGTAGATAAAAACAGAATGCAATAATTTGCAAATCATGGAAACCCTGTATTTCATTGAACATAGTACAGAGACAACATATCAAATGTTGAAATGAAGAAATTTGTTGTTGTTGTTTTTTTTTTTTAAATACATGCTCGTTTTAAATTTGATGTCAGCAACACATTTCAAAAAAGTTGGGACAGGGGCATGTTTACCACTGTCTTGCATCACCTCTACTTTTAACAACACTCTGTAAACATTTGAAAACTGAGGAGAGCACTTGCTGTAGTTTTGAAAGAGAAATGTTGTCCCATTCTTGCCTGATACGCAATTTCAGTTGCTCAACAGTTCGGGGTCTCCTTTGTCTTGTTTTGCGCTTCATAATGCACCACATGTTTTAAATGGGAGACAGGTCTGGAGTGCAGCAGGACAGTTTAGCACCTGGACTTTTTTTTTTTAAATCTCATCTCATTCTAGACGCTTTATCCTGTTCTACAGGGTCGCAGGCAAGCTGGAGCCTATCCCAGCTGACTACGGGCGAAAGGCGGGGTACACCCTGGACAAGTCGCCAGGTCATCACAGGGCTGACACATAGACACAGACAACCATTCACACTCACATTCACACCTACGGTCAATTTAGAGTCACCAGTTAACCTAACCTGCATGTCTTTGGACTGTGGGGGAAACCGGAGCACCCGGAGGAAACCCACGCGGACACGGGGAGAACATGAGCAATTCCAGCGTTATGGACGGGACACTTGAACTCAAAATGGCAACAAATGACCCAGTGCATGTTTTATTGTCTCCCAGTATTTAAATAGGTGTTGCATATTTTAAGGCTGTACCATACTGGAGACGTGATAGAACAAGAACAATTCCCATAGTACATCTAGGGCATGCCAGAAAATGCCAATAAAAGATGCGTTATGGATGTGACAGAAAAAGTATCACTTTTCTTGGGTGACTGTACATTTTTATCAAACTCTGTGAAATTGTAAACCTAATGTCGAAATGGAGATATCCATTTGATAGAGGGGTCCAAGGTGAATATTAAAAAATCTTTGTTTAAAATATTTTGTATTTCATGCAGAGTTTCGGAAGGAAAAGTCAGCGTTATGGATGCGACGAAATTCCGTTACGGATGTGACGCGTCTGAAATAGACATGGCGTATGTTTAGAAAATCAGCAATTTAACCACCATAACCCTTTGAAAAACTCTCTAAATATCAGCAAAAACTATCAAAGTTCTTAAATAATATTTAGGATGGCTATTGTTTTGCTGTTTTGTGGATTTTAGCATACATTTCTGTGGCTTGTGGCAATAATATAGAATTGTACATGATCAAAGTTGATTTTAGCTTGGGTTTTACATTATAAGAAAGAAACACTGACAGTGACATATTAGGTTGGTTACAAATTGGTTCAACTTATTCACATCTGTAAAATACAGGCCTAGGTGATATCTCTGGGAGTGGTTTTGATGTATTACATGGTGCTTTATTTTTGCATGGTGAGGTTGACATTTACATGGAATTGCCCACATGCAAACTCCACACAGAAAGGCCCTCGCCGGCCACGGGGCTCGAACCCGGACCTTCTCGCTGTGAGGTGACAGCGCTAACCATAAAAATTATATTGTCAAGAAAACCGCAATATCTACAGTATACTTTGTCTGATTCTAAGATATCAAAGCCATAATATTATTAGCTAGACAACTGCAGTCAGCTTTAATTTAAAGTGGTATAGTTTCCTGAATAGTACAGGAGGCTGAACTGGACGTAGCAGAGATGTTGAGATCCTCACTGGGAGTGACAGGTTTAGAAACGAGAATATTAGAGGGACAGCACATGTAGGACGGCTTGAGACAAAGCAAGAGACGTGAGATTGAGATGGTTTGGATACGTACAGAGGAGAGATGCAGGGAAAAGAATGCTGGAGATGGAGTTGCCAGGTAGAAGGTAAAGGGGAAGACCAAAGATGATATGGTGACAAAGGACATGAAGACAGTTGGTGTGGAAGAAAAAGATACAGAGGACAGGAGGAGATGAAGGAACATTATCCGCTCTGGTGACCCCTAACGGGAACAGCCAAAAGATGATGATAATTTCCTGAGTGGCCAAAAAAAAAAACCCCACCATTCGCTAAGCCATTGCGAGTTAATATTCAGACACTGGTCGTTTCTGGTCAGTGGAGGTTTGTTACATACAAGTTTGTTAGAAAGAAACATTTACAGGTACATATTTTTTGCATGTGTATATTCCTTCAGAATACAACATATGCAGCAAACTAGAGCTTGTGCTTTAACTCTGTTTTGTCTTTGCAGCGTGCAGCGCTAACCACTTGACCCCATTTAGTTCTGTTTCATGCTGCAGTAACAGCAGGAACCGAAGTTGGCCCCAGGGCTCCCGCTAGTGTGTTATGACAGTTTATTGTTCCAGCCCCTGTTCCTTTGTCTTTCCTTCTCTGAATGGCCATCCATCTGTGCACATGCCCTGTAGAGATGGTCAACTCGGATACGGTTGCCATCTCCGTGCATCATGTAGGTGGGTTGCTTAGTCTTCCCGAGGGGACATGTGGTGGAAAAGCAGCTGGCAGCTTCTCTGTCTCTAACAAGGTTATACTTTTCAGACATTTAAAATGGTAAAGGAATGCAAACTTAAGATTCCTTGCCTGTCGATAGAATTATGGCAGCTTTGATCTCTCAAAAAAAAAAAAAAAATACATAGCATCAGAGAGCCGTCAGTTTTAATACATAGTGCTGTGAAGAAGTCTTAGGTACATGTAAAGAAATGCTGTAGACCAAAAATGGCTTTAAAAAATAATGAAATGAATAAAAAAAATACTATAAGCAGTAAGCCATCATAAATTAAACCAAGTCAATATTTGGTGTGAGACGACCCTTTGCTTTAAAAAATAAATAAATAAATAAATCGTAGTCTCAGGTCCAGTGAGTGCAGTTTTATGTGGAAATGAGCTGTAGGTGTTACTGAGCATCTTCCAGAACCAGCCACAGTTCTTCTGGACACTTTGACTGTCACACTCGCTTCTTCATTTTGCACCAAAACCCAGTAGCCTCCATTATGGTTTCTTTTTTAATCTGAAAAGTGCTCTCTAATAAAATAAATTATTTTTTTCGCGGTCCGGTTTCCATCAAATCCTGCGCTCTGATTGGCTGGCGAGTGGGTCTGTATCCTACGGTACGGACCCCGGTTACAGACCACTGGCGACTCGCTCGTTCACAACAACAACAAACATAGTAGCAATTTTTGTCAACATTTATTTTCGCATTTCTCAGGAGAATAGCATTAATTTTACAGCATGGATAGCGATAACGACAGTCTTCACAGCGAAAGTGAGTTTTACTACCCTGAGGAAGAAGAAATAAAAGAAAACATTTCAGGAGAAAGGTAAAAACCTCTAACTGTTGCTAACGCCGAGCAAAAACATGGCTGAATCCTGAATGATTCGATTTTGTATAAATAAGGGGCTACATAGGCGGCAAAATGTAGTTTTTTTCCTGCTATGGAAGTGCACTTGTATACCGAGGAGGAAGCAATTTGCATTACAGCCGTGAATGAGGATTCAAAATGGCCGCTTGGCTCAGTTTTCCCTTTCGGGCGCTCTCGTTTTCTGTTAGAATTTGGTAAAGAAAAAAATAAATATATTATTTACCAGCTTAAGGTTGGTCCGTATGGTGAAATACCGTGACCTCGGCCTTGAATACTGACCTCAGCCCAGAGGGCCTTGGTCAGTACTTTCAAGACCCTGGTCACGGTATTTCACAATACGGATGTCCCAGCTGGTAAATAACACACACACACATATATACACACACGTGTGTGTTGCTCAGATACAAACTTTTTTTTTTCCTGTAACATTTTATTTTGTGCTAGAAAATGAACAAACGTTTGGACTCTAAAATATTTTTGTAATGACTTGATAATATAGAAGTCATAAAATAGAAATCTATAACAAAGTTTGTTTGAAAAAAAGTGGGGGGCAAAGACTTTTACACATAAAAAAATCCTGAAAAAGTTTTTGCTGTCAGATATTGTTGCTCTTCGATGAAAAACATGCATCTCTACTCTTCCAGTTTCATTATTATTTTTTTCTATATGTGGAATGTGGGCATACTCCTCTGTCCTCTGTCTACCAATATTAATGACCAGTGAGATGCTGATGAACCTGAACTGCACAGTTTATTAAACTGTGTCCACTGGCTGTCAGTCAAAACCGTGCATCTCCAGTCTGAGGAAACGGCTGACGCTTTCTTCATTAACTTTGAACGATGTAATGTTTCCACACGTGAAATTTATTATTATTATTAGTCAAGTCAAGTTTATTTGTATAGCGCTTTTAACAATAAACATTGTCACAAAGCAGCTTTTCAGAATTTGAACAATTTAAAACATGAGCTAATTTTATCCTTAATCTATCCCCAATGAGCGTGACGGTGGCAAGGAAAAACTCCCTCAGACAACATGAGGAAGAAACCTCGAGAGGAACCAGACTCAAAAGGGAACCCATCCTCCCCGAAGTCAGCTTCGTTGATGCTATAAACCCCCCACCGACAGAAATCTGAGCGCAAAACCATTCACGACAACTGCAGTCCCAAAGTCAGCAAGTCATCCGCAGTCCCAAAGTCAGCAAGTCAACTGCAGTCCCCAGCCACAAAAGCACCACTGCAAGAGTCCAGAGCGTCCTCCAGGCGCGACCCCCAGCTGTCCACATGGGGGCACCCTCCACAGGAGCGATGTGATGAGACTCCAACCAGACACAGGGCACCAGGGTGGATCAGGCAGGTCCGAGGGGCAGAAGAGGTCAGCATCTCAATCCCAGGACCGACATGTAACTCAGAGGGACAGATTTTGGGGTGGAGAGAAACGAGAGAGAACACAAGTTGTTAGGTATGGCCAATGTCACCTGAATAAGTAGGAACAGTATACATATTGCACTGAGTACAAGCAGGAACCCCGGCAACTAACTATGACAGCATAACTAAAAGCGGAGAGCCAGAGGTAACACAGGCATGAGGGAGCCCCAGGACATAAAGCAGCAGCCACTACACCGTCAACAAACTCGAGTGAGCAAGCGAGTGGGGGACTGACAGCATCCATACATCCCAGTTTACCAAAACACTCTGTCTGAGGATCCTCCAGATCTACTCCTTTACCTCATAAACACCATTAACAAAAGGCTTGACTAAACAGATATGTTTTCAGCCTAGACTTAAACACTGAGACTGTGTCTGATATTATTATTATTATTATTATTATTATCTCATCTCATTATCTGTAGCCGCTTTATCCTTCTACAGGGTCGCAGGCAAGCTGGAGCCTATCCCAGCTGACTACGGGCGAAAGGCGGGGTACACCCTGGACAAGTCGCCAGGTCATCACAGGGCTGACACAATTATTATTATTATTATTATTATTATTATTAACTCATGGCAGGATGGTGGTGTTGTAGTTAGCAGTGTCACCTCACAGCAAGAAGGTTCTGGGTTCGAGCCCAGTGGCCGACGGGGCCTTTCTGTGTGCATGTTTCCTCCGGGTGCTCCGGTTTCCCCCACAGTCCAAAGACATGCAGGTTAGGTTAACTGGTGACTCTAAATTGAGCGTAGGTGTGAATGTGAGTGTGAATGGTTGTCTGCGTCTATGTGTCAGCCCTGTGATGACCTGGCGACTTGTCCAGGGTGTATGCCGACCCTGTAGAACAGGATAAGTGGTTACGGATAATGGATGGATTATTAACTCGTAGACGTACTGCAGGAATCCTGGTTCTCAGACTGACTGGAGGACCGCCAGAGCAGTTTTCTTGGAACTGTTGGAGTTTTCTCGTAGGACCATGTTCTCATGACTGTCATCACATCATAACAGTGACCGCACGTGTATTGCATTTGAGAGATCCATGTTACATCACATTCATCCTCTGGCCATTTCTGTCAGCCCAGGTGACCCAAGTGGCCTGCCAGTCCTCCATTAACTACAGTCACATGACTGTCATGTAATCTACCATTCTACTTCTTTACTTTCCAGACTACCATGGTCTTGTAATATACAGCATAAAGGCTTTTGCACTTTGCTCTGGCCAGTTTTATCCACCGTGTACCTATGACTATGATATTCAGGTAATACCCGAAAGGAGTAAAAATAATAATAATAATAATAATAATAATCACAGCAGGAGCAAAGTCATTTGGTTCCAGATGGTCAAATTTTAGATATTGTAATGATTGTCTAATTGTGATTTGTATTTTCATACTAGCCCAGCTTTATGCATTAAAAATAATCCCTTGATCAGTCAATTTTTATTAAGACAAATTGATGCTGATTATATTTTAAGCATTGAAAGAAAGTATACTGGTTAAAAAAAAAAGGCGCTCGATTTGGGGTTCATCAATAAGAAGTAAGCATCACACTTGCAAATTCACTTCAGTTGTATTAAAATTTAGCGACAAGGACTAGGCTTGGGGTGATTCATGCTTTTTTTTTATTTTTACAAGATTTATGTAAAATAATTCCTTCTAAATGTAAATTAATTGTTTTCAAGAATGTCTACAGCAAACCTTGACTATCCGTGCCATGATTAATGTGTGAGCGTCGTTTCTCCTTCATGCAATATTTTAATATTATACTCAATAAGGAATAAATATAAAAACATTGTGCGTTTTCATCTTGAACAAATATGAATCAGTCTTCTTAATATCTGCTAAAGGGAAAATATGCTAAGCTTCATCTTCATAAACACTGCCCATATCAGCCATAAAGAAATATCCTGTACTTAACAGCGACTGATAGGAATATCAAAGGGATGAGCGCTCTTGGCAAAATGAGACTGATTTTCAAAGGGATGCATATATCAGTGCTTTTAAATCTGTTGACCAGGGTAGACATTACCTTTCATCTCAAGAGCTTCTCTTGGGAAGTACGAATGAAAAAATACTTAGTTTCTAATCGCATCAAAGCACCGTTCAAGATCACGACAGGAATAATAACTGTACAGTCCGTGGATGCAGAGGGTTGGACTTTAAATCTTCATTAAGCCTTTTGGTTAACGGTTTTCTCTTGTGTGTTTACAAGGGCAACGGATTCTGTCCGGAAAATCCTTGTGGTTACAAAAGCTTATTGCGTGAAGTCTTTGGGTTTACAGAGTTACAGTGTCTTGCAAAAGTATTCATCCCCCTTCGTGTTTGTCCTGTTTTGTCGCATTACAAGCTGGAATTAAAATGGATTTTTGGGTGTTTAGCACCACTTGATTTACACAACATGCCTACAGCTTTAAAGGTGAAAATTGTTGTTTATTGTGATGCAAACAATAATTAAGATGAAAAAACAGAAATCTGGAGTGTGCATAGTTATTCAGCCCCCCAAAGTCAATACTGACTGTCAATAATGACAGCTGCAGGTCTCTCGGCGTATGTCTGTATTAGCTTAGCACATCTAGCCACTGGGATTTTTGCCCATTCCTCATGGTAAAACTGCTCCAACTCCTTCAAGTTAGATGGGTTGCGTTGGTGTACAGCAGTCTTCAAGTTATGCCACAGATTCTCAATTGGATTGAGGTCTGGGCTTTGACTCGGCCATTCCAAGACATTTTCCCTTTAAGCCACTCCAGTGTGGTTTTAGCAGTATGTTGAGGGTCATTGTCCTGCTGGAACGTGAACCTTCGTCAGTTTCAAACCTCTGGGTGACTCAAACAGGTTTTCCTCCAGAATTGCCCTGTATTTAGTGCCATCCATCTTTCCTTCAGTCCTGACCAGCTTTCCTGTCCCTGCAGATGAAAAATATCCCCACAGCATAATGCTGCCACCACCATGCTTCACTGTAGGAATGGTGTTCTCAGGGTATTGGGTTTGTGCCACATGTGGCATTTCCCATGATGGCCAAAAAGATCAATTTTAGTCTCATCTGACGATCATGTGTTTGGCGAGTCTGCCACATGCTGTTGGGCAAACTCCAAATGTGTTTTCTTAAGCAATGGCTTTTTTTTTTTTTAACCACTCTTCCATAAAGCCCCGCTCTGTGGGGTGTACAGCTTAAAGTGGTCCTATGGACAGAGACTCTCATGTCCGCTGTGGATCTTTGCAGCTCCGTCAGTGTTATCTTTGTTGCATCTCTGATTAATGCCCTCCTTGCCTGGTCTGAGAGTTTTGTTGGGCGGGGGCTTCTCTTGTCAGTGGTACCATATTCTTTCCATTTTGCTATAATGGATTTAATGGTGCTCTGTGGGATATTTAAAATTTGGCATATTTTTTTATAACCCAACCCTGATCTATACTTCTTCACAACTTTTGTGTCTGACCTGTTTGGAGGCTCCTTGGTTTTCATGTTGCTTGCTTAGTAGTGTAGCAGAGTCCGGGTCCTTCCAGAACAGGTTGATTTATACAGACATCATGTAACGTTTTGATTGCCCACAGGTGGATCTTAATCAACTAAATTATGTGACTTATGAAGTGACTTGGTTGGACCAGCTCTTAATTAGGGGTTTCATACGAAAGGGGGTGAATACCTATGGTATGCACACGGCATATTTCTGTTTTTTCATCTAAATTATTGTTTGTGTGACAATAAAACAATTTTCACCTTTAAAGTGGTAGGCATGCTGTGTAAATCAAATGGTGCAAAATCCATTTTAATTCCAGCTTGTAACGCAACAAAACAGGACAAACACAAAGGGTGATGGATACTTTTGTAAGATACTGTAGGTACAGGAATACCGGTAGGCATCCTTGGACTCAAGATCACGTAATCTGAAATGGGTAAACACACATCCAAATCGGCGGTCGCTAATAAGCTGTACTAGTGTGGCCAGTGATGCAATTCGCACAAAAACTCTTGATAAAATGACAAAAGTGTCCATCAGAAATTATCTTTCAAAGTGTGGTAAACAAAGGTTTCAATGCTACAGCGCACACAACTACCAAACAATGTGAATTCATTTGTAAATTGAATAATTTCTTAGTCATCCTGAAGTCTTTTATCACTCGGAAAAGGATGAAATGATAGACTAGTATCAGTTGAATTGTTATTGCAGCCATAAGCTGTGCAATATTGTGCCATTTTGAGCTCTTTCTCAGACTTCGGAGTTCAGATAATCCATACAAACACACAAGGCGTGTAGGCGTTTGTTTACCCATTTCAACCAAGTGACCACAGCACTCCAGTGGAACCGAGGAGGTCGATTGCAAGTAGTCAACTCCTCACTTGGCATTGGGGTGTGGTTACATTTACATACTCAGCTGACTGTTTTATCCGCTTAGTAGTGCTGAGCGAATAAAAGTTAATAAGGGTCTTGCTGAAGAGCTGTAGTAGCTTGGCAGTGCCCTGATTTAAAATTTCTGATCAGTAGCCCAAAGCAAACCACTGCTGCCTGGGTGGCTGATTAATAGTAACTTACTTTTCTTCATTCTTTGTATGATATTCATATCACATTTTGCTTGTTAAAATCACTTACATTGGCGGGCTATTGTACACTTCTTCCTAGCGCTCCAGAATCCAAAAGTATGAAGAGTAGTAAGATGGATGGTGTTTGTGGTGAGCCATTACTATTAGAGCTGGGACTTGAGCTCAGCCAAAACTTAGCCAGACACATCAAAAAAGCAACAGGGCAAAGTATTTTGTAAGGGATTAGCGGCAGGCTGCCAGGTCGCTCCGTTGTGTGTAGTTGTTGATGCTGATTTTAAAAGTAACTAAGTAAATTCCATAGGGAACTGAATACTTAAGTCTGAGTGAAAAATCCTGTCGTGAGCGTGCAGCATGGAAGAAGAGTCTGGAAACAGAAATATTATTTTCTCGGTCGTTAACCTGTGCTACTTGCTCTCGATAGATAGCACTAGCTTGACCGCTTTATTAGCATTCGCTAACACTACTGATGAACGCTACACCGGCTGGAAGGTGACTTCACTGCTGCCCTGACGGTGCCAACTCGCAGTTAAGCTCGCATTGGCCTTCAAGAAGGTCAAGGGCGATTACATTTTTGGTCCTTTCTACGATCAGTCAAAATCTGATTGGTTAATTCGTCTGTCCCTTCATACATAAACATACACTGCCATGGCCTTGTGTCCCGGCCATGAAGTCCTAACCAATGAGTGAGCAGCTCTAAACTCTTCTCAGCCTAGAGACAACAAACAAAAAAAAAAAAATCATTGGATAACTCAATTTTAATGTTTTCAGGACAGTAACGCTTTCAATTCTGAAGCAAATTTGATAGAAAATTAGGCCAAATTAGAAGATAATGATTATAATGAAATATAACATTTGAAATGCTGATATGTTTGGGCCTTCTCTGAAGGTCGAGAAGGCCCTGACCGTTCCCGTCTGGTTAGTAATTGTTTACGACTAATTTTTTGTTTGTTTTGTTACCCCATTTCTTCCCGATTGGGTCAGTTTCCAATTCCCACCTACTAGCTAGCTCTGCCTGATCATGCAGGAACTACCTTATTAGCATCACAGGCTAACTGAACACACTCAGAAGAAAGTGCCATCTGTCCTCTTCCACATACATAAGCTCCCAAATGCCCAGGAGTAACTAGTGTTGCTCTGATTGACGGGAGAGAGTAATATCATTCCTTCCATCCGGAGAAATGTTGCTCTCTTGGACTCACGGATGATTGTGACATGATTGGAATTCAAATTCATAATATCCCAAGGATAGGGGGAATGCTTTTCTGTAACTCCACTCAATCTTTTTTTTTGGGGGGGGGGATGATATTAGGTTGATGGTTCTCAATTCCATTTCCTAGAGTTTAGTGTTTTCCTGATCTGCAAGTCCTTGACTTGTGGATTTGTCTGGAGCTTTCATTTTGGCGGTTTGTCTTACTGACCATTGCTCGAATAAGACCATTGTAACTGAGGCAACCAAGTCACATTTGTCAACACCATATGGCTCCATGTGCTGTAAATTGACCCCTGGGCTCGGCAACTCATTGGCCATCTGGACAAAAGATTTCTTCAACTTATCACATAAAATTTTAATATATTTCATTGGACTTCACTACCTTGACATTGCATTATTGCTGTATGGCGTGTTGTGTACCTTGGAGTTTTTGCGTCTTGATAGCTGAACCACAAAAACTTGCAGCCCATTGTACTCTTTTGTGTTTCTCTGGTTCAAAAAGTATGTGTTGGGTTATTCAATTGTCTCGGTACTGTCTTTGTCTGAAAAATCATGTTGAGCAAAGTATTTTCCAACAATCGAATTGTAAAAAAATGAGAAGTGGTATTATTTTCCAACCTGCCTAAAGCATTTCTTGCATCATTTGTCTTGCGAGAGTTTGGACCAGAGCATTGTTCTGGCATGTAGCCTGAATAGACCCAAACAACAATAGTGACTGGGGGGGAAAGGGGGGAGATGGAGGTCCTTTTATGAAGAGAAACTTGAAAATGGTGAGTTATAGCTCACAGAAGTCCAATACCGTTCCAAAATCTTAAAGCTGAGTCATCAAATACAGTACCCAAACAATTATTATAATGGTGGATGTCAGAGAAAGAAAAGAGAAAGTATTTGTAAAAAAAAAATAAAATAAAATTTCATTTATGCGTTCCTTAGAAACACAAATGTACCACTTCCTCTGACTTTTTTTTTTTCATAAAGCTGAATGGTTGGTAGACTTGAATGGTTTTGGTTTTGTTCAATCTAAAAGCATTGCTGCCATCTTTTTTTTTTTTTTGAACAATCTGAAATTTGGAGATTAATTGAAAACGCAAACTCTTCCTGTTCTGGAAGTCTTCTTGTAGTACTACAACAAAAGAAGCAAGCTATAGGTTTTGTCAGGCTTCAAGTTTAGAAACGCTTCCAGAGTCATTATGGCCAATTTTTTTTAATGCTTACAGTCGAAGATGTTTCTTTAAAGCCGTGTTTTAAACCAGCATACGGTACATGACAGGAAGTGACATCGCAGTTTGTACAGATAGTGCCTGCTAGCTGTTGGATCTATAAAATGCCAGCAACAATCTTGTGCTCCATCCATCAGGCTGCTCTGTATCCCAGGCCTGTTTCACGAATGCTTGATAGATGCATGTAGCTGAAAGGAAATAACTTAAAGTGGTGAAGCACTTCCTGCTGTAAATGGAATGTCCTGTGCCTATAAGTAAGGGGATCCTGGTTTCCTATTGGCTGGGTCAGAATTGAGTGAAGAACGGTTTAGTAATCGAAACCAATCACAAAATGAAATATTGGCACCATTAGCAGGGGTTGAAAATTGTGATCGCATATGTAAAGGGCTTCCTTGTTAAAATGTGAGTTCTGCTTTCAACAGCAGGTTATACTTTTGTTTCCCTTTGGGTCATAAACCGAGATCCTGATTGTTGATTGAAGTCCTAAATCAATACAGTCTGCTTCGCTGTTTAATCATGGATCAGAGATGACCCATGATTCTAATATGCATTGAATAGAAGTCGTGAATGTTAGAATTAGTTCTCCTTCATCTTCTGCGTGATTTCATTTGAACTGGCGAGGAGTACGCATTAATATCACTTCATCCGTATCGATTTTTCTCCTTCAGACCTCCACGCTGGCCTTGGATATCCTGGTGAGGCACAGAGAGCTTTGATTAGAGGCCTGATTTAATCTGTGTTCTATCTCTTTGGCACAGAATCACAGGCTGATTTTTGCCAGTTCAGGATCGATTCCGCTTCCTCATCTGAACGTCTTCTCGACAGTTGCTTTTTCCTCACAGCATATGTTTTGCTTCTCAGTCAACATCTTCATGAGCCGGTCTGCTGTAACCCACCTACCTGAATTCATCACTCATTTATTGAACAACATCAAGGTGTGTTAGAGCAAGGGGGGAAAAAAAAAAGTGTGTCTGAGTAGTGGAAAAGTGTACTGTAGGTGTTCCAACTGTGTTTGTTTCACTGTTTTCATGAAAGCTCTTGTCGAGTCTGGAAGTGGTCTCGAGAACTGATAACCAGTCCTCTTGGAAATAATGTTCTGGTTCTGGGGATTTGAAAGCAAGCCTGCGATTATGATCCACTACCTGAAGTGAACCAAGAGTTTGGACTCCTGAGTTTGGACTCAAGTAATCGGGCCAAGCGTTAAAGTGTCCTGAGAGCCACTGACTCATCGCAGATATGAGTCACAACACATGACCAGGGATTCAAAAAAATTGGGACACTGTGTAAAACAGAATGTGAAGATTTACACATCATGGAAACCCTATATTTTATTGAAAATAATACAAAGACGGGCGGCACGGTGGTGTAGTGGTTAGCGCTGTCGCCTCACAGCAAGAAGGTCCTGGGTTCGAGCCCCGGGGCCGGCGAGGGCCTTTCTGTGTGGAGTTTGCATGTTCTCCCCGTGTCCGCGTGGGTTTCCTCCGGGTGCTCCGGTTTCCCCCACAGTCCAAAGACATGCAGGTTAGGTTAACTGGTGACTCTAAATTGACCGTAGGTGTGAATGTGAGTGTGAATGGTTGTCTGTGTCTATGTGTCAGCCCTGTGATGACCTGGCGACTTGTCCAGGGTGTACCCCGCCTTTCGCCCGTAGTCAGCTGGGATAGGCTCCAGCTTGCCTGCGACCCTGTAGAAGGATAAAGCGGCTAGAGATAATGAGATGAGATGAGATAATACAAAGACGCCATATCAAATGTTGAAACTGAGAATTTTTAGGGCCCGAGCACCGTTCGGTGTGAGACCCTATTGTTTTTCGAAGGATTATTATTATTATTCTGCCGCGTTTGGCCTTATTTGAGGCATTTCCCATGCACGAAAACTCATGAAATTCGATACACACATCAGTCATTGTCCTCGCTACTCAGCCACAGACTTTTGGCCCTGGGATGGCCCAGGGACTTCATAGCGCCCCTTTTTCCATTTCCCATTGAAATGAATGGGTAGAACTTTGGAATGATGATGTCATAAGGCCATTTGGAGTGAAATCACACATGGTCATTTTTAACATACTCCTCCTAGAAGGTTCATCAAATTCATGTCAAACTTGGCAAACATGATGCCAAGATATTGCTCAAGTTGAATTGCTAAGGGATTTTTGATATGTTGTAATATGTTGAAATATTATATAATATAATATGCC
Source organism: Neoarius graeffei (assembly GCF_027579695.1). Classification (NCBI taxonomy): domain Eukaryota; kingdom Metazoa; phylum Chordata; class Actinopteri; order Siluriformes; family Ariidae; genus Neoarius; species Neoarius graeffei. The sequence continues at coordinate 45,871,457 of NC_083594.1, forward strand.
AAGATATTGCTGAATGTTGAACTTGATATCTTGTAATATGATTCTGATTCTGATACTCTTTAGCCATTATGGGCCTGTCTGGTATAGCGCCACGAACTGGCCAAGGAAAGAATAGGGTTTTGAATATGTGTGTTTTGACACATGATGAATTTTAACATGCTCCTCCTAGACGGTTCATGAGATTCATGTGAAATTTGTTATACGTGATGCCAAGATGTCGCTGATATTAAATTGCGAAGGGATTTTTGATATCTTGTAATATGTTGAAATGGCCTTATGATTTTAATATCTTGCCACATAAACAGGAAATGTGTCAGAAAGCCACAGTGCACTGACTGTATGGTCGGACACTTCTTACTTCAATAGATATTATGATTATTATGATTACCTGACTCCCAATGGGCCTGCCTGTTATAGCGCCACCACCTGGCCAAGCAGGAAATGTGCCAGAAATTGGCAATGCCTGAACTGATTGATCTGACACTTTACAAAATATTGTGTATTATGATTGTGATGATATTCACATGTGTAATTCAGATGCCTAGCACAGCGCCACCATCTGGCCAAGCAGGAAATGGGGAAAAATGTTCAATTCATTGATGGACTGATCTGAAACTTTACAAAATATTGGATATCATGAGTCTGATGATATAACGTACAATTCTGTGCACACTCATACACAGTCATATGCATATTTATGCATACACAAGTATGCACTCACATGCACACGCAACATCTATGAGCACACTCTCTTTCACACACACACTCTCTCTCTCTCTCTGACGCACACACACACACACACACACACTCACATGCACACGCAACATCTATGAGCACACTCTCTTTCACACACACACTCTCTCTCTCTCTCTGACGCACACACACACACACACACACACACACACACACACACACATACACAATAATAGCGGAGCTCCAGCGGAGCACCATACCTAAGAAAAATGGTAAACCCATCGAGTCGATTTTTTTGTGGTTTGTCCGTGTACCACCAGTCATGCACACCGCCTAGTGGTCAGTGTTAGTAATTACCAGTCATACACACCGCCTAGTGGCCAGTGTTAGTAATTACCAGTCATACACACCGCCTAGTGGCCAGTGTTAGTAATTACCAGTCATACACACCGCCTAGTGGCCAGTGTTAGTAATTACCAGTCATACACACCGCCTAGTGGCCAGTGTTAGCCAGTAAAGAAATAAAACAAAAGAGACTGGCTATGATATAAGAAAATTCTACAACCCAGAAACAGATGGGAGCTCTGCTTTTAGGCAGTGCCTAAATCTATATATTAGTGACCTGCTATCATTGTGCATTTTGTTGCAGACATACGAAAACTCTGCATGTACACACACACACACTGCAGACACAGGAAAGCTAAGATGACTTAAGATTACAGCGTGAGATAGAGATAAGGAGGAGACACGTACAGTTTTGTACATATATAAATGTACATTTTCACACCACAGAAACACACACACACTTAGTCTTTGAATATCTCTCATCCGTCAAGCAGTCATGGCATTTGCAACATGCACATCACCTTTGAACATTTGATGAATATATGACATGTGACTGTTTTGTTGGGTGGCGGAATGTCTTGGGTTGCGGAACCACACGTGCGAGGGCCCGTCGAGGCCACTAGCGGCTTAATTTTTTTTTTTTGAAAAATATACACTCATTTTGAATTTGATGTCAGCAACACGTTTCAGAAAAGTTGGGACGGGGCAACAAAAAAAGGAAAAAGTTGTGTAATGCTTAAAAAAAATTAGGTTAATTGGCAACAGGTCAGTAAGATGATTGGGTATAAAAAAGAGCATCCCAGAGAGGCGGAGTCTCTCAGAAGTAAAGATGGGGAGGGGTTCACCGCTTTGTGAAAGACTGTGTGGGCAAACAGTGCAACAATTTTAAAAATAACGTTCCTCAATGTAAAATTGCAAAGAATTTGAGGATCACATCATCTGTGGTCCATAATATCATTAAAAGATTCAGAGAATCTGGAGAAATCTCTGTATGCAAGACACAAGGCTGAAAACTGACATTGGATGCCTGTGATCTTCAGGCCCTCAGGAGACACTGCATTAAAAGCAGACACGTGTCTGTAGTGGAAATCAGTATCTGGGCTCAGGAACACGACAGAAAACCGTCGTCTGTGAAAACAGTTCATTACCGCATCCACAAATGCAAGTTAAAACCAGATATAAACAATATCCAGAAACGTCGCTACCTTTTCTGGGCCCGAGCTCTTTTACGATGGACTGAGGTGAAGTGGAAAATTGTCCCAAGGTCTGACAAATCAAAAGTAGAAATTCTTTTTAGAACTCATGGACCCCACGTCCTCCAGGCTAAAGAGGAAAGGGACCATCTGGCTTTGTTATCAGTGCACAATTCAAAAGCCAGCATCTATGATGGTATGAGGGTGTATTGGTGCACATGACCTGGGTAGCTTGTACATCTGGGAAGGCATCATTAATGCTGAATGATATCTGCACGTTTCAGAGCAATATGCTGCCATCCAGACAAAATCTTTTTTCAGTGAAGGCCTTCCTTCTTTCAGCAAGGCAATGCCAAACCTCTTTCTGCACTTATTAAAACTACATGGCTCCGTAGTAAGAGAGTCCGGGTGCTAAACTGGCCTGCTGCAGTCCAGACCTGTCTCCCATTTAAAACATTTGGCGCATTATGAGGCGCAAAATATGACAAAGGAGAGCCCGAACTGTTGAGCAACTGAAATTGTGTATCAGGCAGCAATGGGACAACATTTCTCTTTCAGAACGACAGCAATTGGTCTCCTCACTTCCCAAACATTTACAGAATGTTGTTAAAAGTAGAGGTGATGCAACACAGTGTGATATTTCAGTTACTGTAAATTCAAGGGACTCTATTTTCATACCAGTGCCAGCTTCATTAGCTGGTCCACATTTTGTTATTCTCTCAGTTTGGAGCATTTGCGCTCAGTTGCTTTATTTGTGACCATAAATTCATGTGGTGCTCTGACACCAGTGGAGTGGCACAAAAGAGTGTGAGAGATTGGTCCGAAAATGCGAGTCACTGAATCCTGAGACCCCTTATTAGTGCAGATAAGGAAGGATGCAGGGATAGAATTGTATTTTCCTGTGTAAAAACCCAGTTTTGGGGATGCTTGCCATCAATTCCCTTCATTTTAGCCTCAATGAATAAATTAAAATGTCAATAAAGTAGAACAATGTATATTTGTGTCCATAACAAATAAGGCCAACCAACAAAAGGACAATTCACACTTTAGAGTCATCACGAGATGTGATGTGGTTTATGTACATTTTAAAAAAATGCACCTGGACAATTATCTTTTTTTTTTAATACATTTTGAGTTTTAAAATAGTATATGTTACATTACAGGCATTTATCAGACGCTCTTATCCAGAGCGATGTACAACAGAACCCTGATATACCCCTGACACGTCCACAGCAGTTGGGGGTTAGGTGCCTTGCTCAAGGGCACTTCAGCCATTCCTACTGGTCCAGGGAATTGAACCAATGACCTTTTGGTCCCAAAGCTGCTTCTCTAACCTTTAGGCCATGGCTTCCCCCATTATATTGCTACTCATTAACAGGTGCCATGTTATCAATGCATCTTGTTGTTGTTTAAGTATTTTATTAACTGCAAAAACCATCAATTGACTCAACATTACAAACCTAAAGTGAATCCCTTTCTAGTTTTCATTGCTAAACCCCATATCTTCATAAACCATGGGTGATTGCTCTAAGACAACGAGGGAGGCTCAGCCTCCTCTAAAAATGACGAACATCGTGTAGGATGAATTGCGCTAGGCTTATGTTATAGCCGACCTTATAACATTGCTATTTCAAATCCAGAATCATAGAAATATATGTGTTCAACCCAACTACAGTGCGAAATCATTCCGTTATAACTTTCTCCAGTTCGCCTAATGTGTGCGTGAGTTTTTCCCCCTCGTGACGGCGCGATGCAGCCCAGCCTCAGTGGACTTCAATGGCATTTGGGAGCTCTGCACTTTTCAATATCAAAATGCAAGACGGTTATTGGACAAATACTGCGAAAACGCGCGCCCACCGGACTCCCAGCCTCAGTGGACTTCAATGGCATTTGGGAGCGCTGCGCTTTTCAATATCAAAATGCAAGACGATTATTGGACAAATACTGCGAAAACGCCCACCCACGGACTCCCACGGACTCCCAGCTTCACAGTGGGAGGCAATGACAGGGACATGGCAAAGCTTTCCGCGAGGAGACTGGTGATTGGTGAAAGCGGCCGGATATTTTCTTTGATTGACAGCTCGTTTCAAATATATACAGGCAGCGGTGAATTTCAGTTCAGTCCCATGCGGATTCGCAAGTGCTGTGGTGTATTGTAAGAGATCGGCTTACATTTCGATTTCATTCATTACATACGGTTTCTACCAGCTTTTTTAGTCTGTATATATTTTCATTGTAAATAAAGTGTAAATATAGTGTTGTCAAGTTTGCTATCTTAGTTCCAGAAATTTCGTTTATTTGAGTGACTGAACTTGAACTTGAGGGGGCTAGTCAGCTAGCAAGAAAGCTGCGCACGGATGCCAAGCATTGTTGATTTAATTTTGGCGAAGCCATTTGCCAGTCTTCCTTTCGAGGAAAAAATTAAAATTAAAGAGCAGGGTAGACCAACGCCTCAAACTGACTTGGTGGAAAAGGTAGGGAATAATACTCGACTATGAATTAAACACAGCTACAATTTGGAAAACATTTTTAAACAAAAACACAGCCGAGAACATTTCACACTACAGACCTGGATTAAAAGTGAAGGGTTATCAAAATTGTCAATAAAACATTTCTCAGTCAAAATAAGTAAAATATAGGGAAAGTGTCATTGAATGAAATGTGTGGCACCCAGCTCTATGTTTGGCTCCCCAAGGTCAGTGCTTGTGCCTATTCCAGAACACTCTGCTGTTACTGCTGAGGTTCCTGACAAAGAGCTGCTTTCAATAATGATCAATTTTTAAACAACATGCCACAATTTTAAAATATAAAATGTTAAAATATCCCCCCCCCCAACACCACCATCATGTATATTGGACAGTAGGCTAATGGGCCAAAAGAACCTGTTATTTCACAGTTTGTGACCCTGCCAACAATCAGTCAGATCAGAGGCAAGAGTATGGGCAAAATTGATGTGTTTTTTCTTTTTTCTTTTAAAATCTGGAAATATCGTAACCGACCAGCCTCCCCTGTTTGAAAGACTACCAGCCGCCACTGTCATAAATGTTTTATCGATTTCTGTGCTTATCAGAATTTACTGTTCAGCTGTTACTATCATGTAAATTTGAGGCTACTCGTTGAAAAAGTCATGTTTATCTACTCTTTCCTACTTTCTGAACCAAACTGGACTCCCTGCCAAACAGTAGCTACACACAGCGAGTACTGTAATGATGGATGCGGCTCTGAACCACATTGTCCGCATCCCTTTGTTGTCCTTTGTATCACATTCTTTATGGGTGAAAATGCCTATCTGCACACAAAAAAGTGCTGCTACAGTTGGCTTTTTTCACAATATCGACATGCTCTTCCCGAGTAGATCCAGAGCAGCATTTTTTTTGGTCTTCAGATTCATTTAATATTGAATATCTGTCAATATTGAGTTCAAATCCAATTAATATTTCTCCACGATATACCGTAGCTGCAAAGTCTATATTTAAATTGTATTAAGGTTAATAAAACCCATTTTGTGTTCTTATACCAGGTATGAATGAAAATCTAAGGATTAGGCTCCTGGCTCTTTAAAGAGCGTTTCATTGCCTTATACATATGTAGTTAAGGGAGGATTGCACAAAAAGTCAGCGCACAGTAGGGTGGCTGGGAAATGGGAAGTGCAGCTGATGAGGAATAACAAGTTCTCAAATGTGTGCCTCACAAAACTAGTGAATTGTTGACAAAATTAGTGACGTTTGTGTGCCTTGGCATGATATGGACAATGATTTTGCACAGGATTGGGATACTGTTGGACTAAAGCAAGCTTTCATGGCAGGCCTGTCTATTCATTCATTCATCTCATCTCATCTCATTATCTCTAGCCGCTTTATCCTGTTCTACAGGGTCGCAGGCAAGCTGGAGCCTATCCCAGCTGACTACGGGCGAAAGGCGGGGTACACCCTGGACAAGTCGCCAGGTCATCACAGGGCCGACACATAGACACAGACAACCATTCACACTCACATTCACACCTACGGTCAATTTAGAGTCACCAGTTAACCTAACCTGCATGTCTTTGGACTGTGGGGGAAACCGGAGCACCTGAAGGAAACCCACGCGGACACAGGGAGAACATGCAAACTCCACACAGAAAGGCCCTCGCCGGCCACGGGGCTCGAACCCGGACCTTCTTGCCGTGAGGGGACAGCACTAACCACTACACCACCGTGCCGCCCCTCATTTATTTATTTATTTATTTATATTTCAAATTCTAGCTGCACAATGCATAAGTTTGTTCAGCGATCAGAAAAAGAAAACAATACCTGTTTCCAAAGTATGTGTACGTTGAAACTTGATGCACTTCAGTGTTATGATGCAAGTCAATAATGGTTTCTAAATTAGGCTTGTGGAATACTTAAGTTATTCCGCAAAATCTCGTCGTACATGAGCTGATTGCCAACGAGACACGTAGCACCGAGTCGTACTATAAGCCATGTACAACGAGATTGAGTGGAATAACTGTTTTATTCTATTCACATTCACTGGATTTTGAGAAACGGAGCATTTTTATTTTTTGCAAATTTGATAAAAACTTTATACAAAGCGTCCGGTAAAATCATTTCTGCTTAGAATGTAAACAAACCGGTGAAATGACTGGAGCAATTTATGAAAAATGGGATAATAATTCTGGAAAAAATAAAAGATATGTTCTTACCATCAAATACATTCTTTCCATTTTTTATTTTTATTTTTTGGGGCTTTGTTTTCGAGCAGTTTTTATTTCATCCTCTTGGTTCAGCAACACGCTCCACCATTTTGTCTTTCTTCTTCTTTAGGGTTTTTTGGTGGTTGGCAAACCAACTTAAAGGCGCATTACCACCAACAACTGGGCTGGAGTGTGGAACAGGAGATATTGGGGGGGGATATTTTCTTTTCGCTATTTCTGTTTCTTTTAAATACTTGATCAAGTGATTTATCTGACTCGATGTGCGCCACCATTTTTGTTTTTCTCTACTCACGGTATATGAGCTGATATCCTAGTAGTAGAGTAGCCAATCAGAGCGTGCAATTGCTCATATCCAGTGAATGTGGATAGAATAAAATGAATTAATCATCCAAGTTGTCACTAATAATCTGTTAATCTGGAATGAACCTGCCTGCTGAACTACACACATCGGCTGAGGTGGGATCTGGCAGACTTTAGAATGGCTTTAACTGGTTGGGTTAATTCGAGTGAATGGTTCACAATGATACTGGTATGAAGAAAAACTGACCAAACTTTGCAAAAATAAAGTGCAGTGGCTCCCAAGTGGCGCAACAAAAAAGCATTCGCCCCATCATCCAGAGATTTCTAGTTTTGCCCATGGCCATGAGGTCAAGAGAGCAAAATTGGCCTGTGCTCTCTCAGGGAGAGAGGAGTGGCATACACTCTTCTCTGTGAGGTCATGCATAGAGAAGTGGGCGAACAGCGCTTTCCTTCGAGTGTGGTACGCCATTGTATAAGCATCAGTTCGAAAAGATGTATTCGGTGGGCGTCACATGCCTCGGAGGAAGCGTGTGATGTGACCTTCACCCTCTCTGGTTGGTAGCGGTCATGTGAGAACCGAGCAAGCCACATTATAACACTCGAGTTATAAACGTCGACGCACAGGCGGATAGAAAATAATCACACTCGACAGATAAAACAAACACATTTCAAGACTGAAACGGTTGCTCGTGACTTGTAGATGTTTTGCTGAAACGTACATTAAAGTGAAATCGTAGTGGTGTTTGAAAGTTTGTGAACCCTTTAGAATTTTCTATATTTCTGCATAAATATGACCTAAAACATCATCAGATTTTCACACAAGTCCTAAAAGTAGATAAAGAGAACCCAGTTAAACAAATGAGACAAAAATATTATACTTGGTCATTTATTTATTGAGGAAAATGATCCAGTATTACATATCTGTGAGTGGCAAAAGTATGTGAACCTTTGCTTTCAGTATCTGCTGTGACCCCCTTGTGCAGCAATAACTGCAACTAAACGTTTGCGGTAACTGTTGATCAGTGCTGCACACCGGCTTGGAGGAATTTTAGCCCGTTCCTCTGTACAGAACAGCTTCAACTCTGGGATGTTGGTGGGTTTCCTCACACGAACTGCTCGCTTCAGGTCCTTCCACAACATTTTGATTGGATTAAGGTCAGGACTTTGACTTGGCCATTCCAAAACATTCACTTTATTCTTCTTTAACCATTCTTTGGTAGAACGACTTGTGTGCTTAGGGTCGTTGTCTTGCTGCATGACCCACCTTCTCTTGAGATTCAGTTCATGGACAGATGTCCTGACATTTTCCGTTAGAATTCGCTGGTATAATTCAGAATTCATTGTTCCATCAATGCTGGCAAGCCATCCTGGCCCAGATGCAGCAAAACAGGCCCAAACCGTGATACTACCACCACCATGTTTCACAGATGGGATAAGGTTCTTATGCTGGAACGCAGCGTTTTCCTTTCTCCAAGCATAACGTTTCTCACTTAAACCAAAAAGTTCTCATCCATCCACAAAACATTTTTCCAATAGCCTTCTGGCTTGTCCACGTGATCTTTAGCAAACTGCAGATGAGCAGCAATGTTCTTTTTGGAGAGCAGTGGCTTTCTCCTTGCAACCCTGCCAGGCACACCATTGTTGTTCTGTGTTCTCCTGAGGGTGGACTCATGAACATTAGCCAATGTGAGAGAGGCCTTCAGTTGCTTAGAAGTTACCCTGGGGTCCTTTGTGACCTCGCCGACTGTTACATGCCTTGTTCTTGGAGTGATCTTTGTTGGTCGACCACTCCTGGGGAGGGTAACGATGGTCTTGAATTTCCTCCATTTGTATACAATCTGTCTGACTGTGGATTGGTGGAGTCCAAACTCTTTAGAGATAGTTTTGTAACCTTTTCCAGCCTGATGAGCATCAACAACACTTTTTCTGAGGTCCTCAGAAATCTCCTTTGTTCGTGCCATGGTACACTTCCACAAACGTGTTGTGAAGATCAGACTTTGATAGATCCCTGTTCTTTAAATAAAACAGCGTGCCCACTCACACCAGATTGTCATCCCGTTGATTGAAAACACCTGACTCTAATTTCACCTTCAAATTAATTGCTAATCCTAGAGGTTCACATACTTTTGCCACTCACAGATATAGAATATTGGATCCTCTATAAATAAATGACCAAGTATAATATTTTTGTCTCATTTGATTAACTGGGTTCTCTTTATCTACTTTTAGGACTTGTGTGAAAATCCGATGTCGTTTTAGGTCATATTTATGCAGAAATATAGAAAATTCTAAAGGGTTGACAAACTTTCAAGCACCACTGTACTTGTGTATATACTCGTTTATTGAACGTGGTCTCTATTAATGCGTTTAGACTCCGGTCAGCTAGTTCACAAATTGTGTTAGCTACTAGGAATGCAACGGTACAGTGTGACCACGGTTCGGTTCATGGTTTATGGGCCACGGTTTCGGTATGTCAATATTGTCTCTGCTCTAACATGCAGTAGTTTTTTTTTTTTTTTGCTTTTTCTATTTGAAAAATAAGGTACAATATTAAGTGTAAAATGTCAAATAATTAAAGGCATTGATGAAATCAAAGGGGTTTTATTATAAACATGGAGTTCCTTATCATACTTGCCCTCATAAATAGGTAATAAACATATAAAATACAGTAAAGGGCAGCAATGTAGTAAAGTCACCTGAATACTGTCACCCACACAACTTAAGACAAAAAAACACATAAATGAAACTATCACAGACTGTGGCCAACCACTTCTCATCTCATTATCTCTAGCCGCTTTATCCTTCTACAGGGTCGCAGGCAAGCTGGAGCCTATCCCAGCTGACCACGGGCGAAAGGCGGGGTACACCCTGGACAAGTCACCAGGTCATCACAGGGCTGACACACAGACACAGACAACCATTCACATTCACACCTACGGTCAATTTAGAGTCACCAGTTAACCTAACCTGCATGTCTTTGGACTGTGGGGGAAACCGGAGCACCCGGAGGAAACCCACGCGGACACGGGGAGAACATGCAAACTCCGCACAGAAAGGTCCTCGCCGGCCCCGGGGCTCGAACCCAGGACCTTCTTGCTGTGAGGCGACAGCGCTAACCACTACACCACCGTGCCACCACCGTGGCCAACCACTTGTCAAATAAAAATGTACATTTTCCAAAAAAGTGCAATATCAAGCGAATATCCTATGAAGAATGCCCTAGTCCTTTATTTTCATGTTCTTCTGTAAAAAGATCAGCATGTCAACATTCTCTGGGCAAAGACGGGAACGGCTTGCGTTCACAATATCACCTGCAGTAGAGAAAACTCTCTCACTAGACACAGATGTACCAGGGACACGGATACTTTTGTGCATGCTTTGAGAGATGGGGAAACTTGAACTGATTTAATTTCCACCATTGAAAAGGATCAGCGTCCGCATGAAGGGAATCTGCTGCTCTGTATAAGGATATCTCCATCTCAGTGGTAAGTGAAAGTGGTTTGGTGTGCTGCTCATCTGTGTAAAGGTCCCCAAATAACTCTGACATTGCAGTCTTCTTCTGAGGAGGGGACACTGATGATGGTGGCTCTTTCTCTGTAGATGGCCCTGCTTGCATACCTTCATTCTGCAAGAAAATTATCATCATTATCAATTATCAACCATCTGTATCCTTAGTCAATATAATACATTGCTTATAATAGGCCAAATACCTGCTGTTCATGCTCCACAATTTCTGTAATGAGGCTTTTGAAGACTTGGTCACAGACAGCTCCATCAAGAAACGGCAATGACTTGAACCTGGGGTCGACAGCAGTAGCTCTGTGCAAGTAATCTATTAGATCTGGATCTGTATATCTTTTCTCCAAGTCTGATGTGACGGCTAGCTTGGCTTCCCTGATGGTTGGACAGTCTTGTGGATCTGGTGTCATGGATCGCAGAGTCCTTGTCTTAAGAGGGAGAATCATGGATGGAGTGGCATTTGATTCACTGCTCATCAGTGTGGTCATTTTTTTCAGTGGGTTAAGCAACTGTATCAGCCTTTCTGCAAGCTTCATCTCACTGTCGGTGAGCATGGCCATGTCTTTGTGCGTTTTCCTCACAGTTTCGTCTAGCAAGGCAGAGAATATGGCAGGTTGCTGCTCCAAATACCGCTCAAGCATGTCATGTGCTGTATTCCAACGAGTTGGAACGTCATGAATAAGTTTGTGCTCTGGTATGCTAAGCATTTGTTGTTTCTTGGTCAAAACGTGGGCAGCCGTGGTACTTTTGTGGAAAAATGTCACCACTCTTCTGATCATCCCCAGGATGCGTGACACTGCACTGAGGGCAACAGCCTTCTTTGCTGCGAGATTTAGTGTGTGCGCAAAACAAGCAACGTGTGGTGCAAAAACACGGGTATCACGGATGGCATTCACTATATTTGGAGCATTGTCCGTAGTGACTGGAACGGTGACATTTGCTCTCTCTAGTTTCCATTCAGTGACTGCTTGCATGAGCTCGTGTGCCAAATGAGTGCTTGTGTGACTCTCGTAAACTGGACGAGTTTGTAGCACGTAGCATTTTATCTCCCAATCTGCTACGAAGTGAACAGTTACAGTGAGGTAGCTTGTAGTCCCTCTAGATGTCCAACTATCGGTAGAAAGAGCGAGGAATTGGGCTTGTCGCAGTTCGCTCTCAACTTCACTCCGAGACACCTCGTAAAGTTCTGGGATTATTTTATCGCTGAAATGTGCGCGGGAGGGAATGCTATATCGGGGTTCGACCAGCTTCATCAAAAAACGAAATCCCCGATCGTTAACTACAGAGTATGGCTGCATGTCTTTGGCTATGTACACGCCAATTCCACGAGTTATGCTTTTGTGTTTTTCGGAATGGGTTGAATATTGCTGTTGGAAGGCAGCTGGGATGGATTGTTGTGTTTTGGTGATAGGTCTTGTTCCACTTAAGTTTATGCCCGGGTGATTGCGACGCAGGTGTGCCATCATGTTGGATGTGTTACCTGATGAGTAGCCAAGCGTTGCAAAACAGTTTTTGCAGACCGTGTTTTGCTTGCTGACTGTCTTTGTGCCTTGTTCGTCATACTTAACACTGAAGCCAAAATGACTCCACGCTGTGGATTTGAACGAAGATGGTGCCTCTTCAAAGTTTAATCTCTCGTCTTCTTGTCCACTCGCCATGATTCTAAGTGCTACTAGAACACACGCATTCCTCTTTTACTTCCCCGGCGTCTGTTTCGGAGTGCTGATAGGCTCAAGGGAAAATTCTGAAAATCTGATTGGCTCTTGTTTCTTTGTGGGCAGGGCTTAAAGGGAGAAACCGCTTCCCCGGGGTCCTAAGCACTCTTGTGTATTGTACGCTACACAGAATACATGAGCAATGACTTTGTATTAAAAATTAAAGTTTAATGTCGCGCTTACCGAAATACCGCGGTTCGTCTACGCGTACCGAACCGTGCTGGGCGTACCGAACGGTACGAATACAATCAAAAAACCGTTGCATCCCTATTAGCTACTATTCTGTTTTAACCACGTCTGTTAGGTTTTCCTTGCAACCAAAACATAGGACTGGGCAACACACTACAGCTTTGAGTTGCTCGTGAATAAATTTAGCAAATAATTTGTCCATCCCTGAGTCTAATTAACGCAGTGGACAGTATATAAAAGCCCCAGCCATGATAAGACAGAACCACATACCTGTCTTTAACGTGGTTCTGTTCACTGTGTGAACCTAAATGGCCAAACACTATAATAAAAATAAAGGTGTTTCGAGTCCAGAAGTCAATAGTGGCAGAAATCTTCAATTATATCCTGCTGGGAACGAGGATGCAGAGCTTGTCTGAGACAATTGGCAGAAGATTGAATAGATTACTCACTTATGAAGAGCCATGTTATTATTGCCATAACTCACTGCCGATTAGCGGTCCCTTGCTCGACAGGCAGATCGTAAGCAATATTTACGGCTGGGCAACATGGACATGGTTTTGCTTCGCCGTGATGATCACTGCGTATGAGTGCGTCTCAGTCTGCTTCACGTTCACCTACTCCGGTGTGGCTTTCAGGCTGTTTTGAGTGTTTCTTTGGCCTAATTCCAGAACATTATGGCTAGGCATGTTGGTGCCCTCTTACTGAATCTTGGGCCTTAGAGATTCCACTGGATTGCTGCCTGACTTTCTCTGGCTTTGTCTCTTGCTCTGTCTCTCTCCGTCTGTCTGGGAAATTGGGTTTGGAATAAATGGATATTTGTATAAAGATCAACAAGTACTGATAGGACATGAGAGAGGGAGGGAATGTACTTTTTTGCCCATCAACACACACATACACACACACACAGCTATTAAGTTTAGCTTGTTGGCAGGGAAGATGTTTATTGAGCGGTTGGGATAACAGTGCAAGCAGGAGACAAAAATCTGTCGTTCTTCCACCGGCTCCAGGCAGCCTCATCTGTCCCGTTGTAAACTCGAGCTTGAAATCGCCCGACTATCTGATTTAATTTGACTCTGTGCAGAGCTTTCCTTATGTACTTGCCTAAGATCATTGTGTTAGAGAATGACTTGCTCTCCGGTTTGAAACTTGTGATTCTTATTCGGGGTGTGAAATATTGTTTGTACAGTGTATTGCAAATCTATTCATCCCCATTGGTTTTTGTCCTGTTTTGTTGCATTACAAGCTGGAATTAAAATGCATTTTTGCAGGGTTGGCACCATTTGATTTACACAACATGCCTACCACTTTAAAGGTGCAAATTGTTTGATTGTGACACAAACTAGATAAAACTCGATGCCAACGGCGTAGATGGGGACGCCTCCGCCCGGTAGACTGCACACCTTATTAAGTTGTGATTTGGGGATGGACATTTGACCTCACAGTAATCTTAACCTGGTGAAATTACTTGTATCAGCCTTGGAGACATTGTGTTGACAAGGTTTTCGGACAGACATGTGACCTCGCAGTGACCTTGACCTTAGACCTTTTGATCTCAAAATCTAATCAGTTCATGTTTGTCCCAAAGCGCACGAATAGTGAAAGTTTGGTGAAATTCCTTTCATTAGCCTTTGAGATATCGCGTTCACAAAGTTTCGGGATGGACGCACGCGGACAGACATTTGACCTCACAGTGACCTTGACCTTAGACCGTTTGACCTCAAAATCTAATCAGTTTATCTTTGTCCCCAAGTGCACAAATGGTGAAAGTTTGGTGAAATTCCTTTCATCTGCCTTGGAGATATTGTGTTCACAAGGTTTGTGGACAGACATTTGACCTCACAGTGACCTTGACCTTAGACCTTTTGATCTCAAAATCTAATCAGTTCATGTTTGTCCCAAAGCGCACAAATGGTGAAAGTTTTGTGAAATTCTTTTCATTAGCCTTTGAGATATTGCGTTCACAAAGTTTCGGGACGGACGGACGCACGGACAGACGGACAACCCGAAAACATAATGCCTCCTGCACCTTACGGTGGCGGACGCATAAAAACAGAATTCCGGAGTGTGCATAGGTATTCACCCCTTTTGTATCTCATCTCATTATCTCTAGCCGCTTTATCCTGTTCTACAGGGTCGCAGGCAAGCTGGAGCCTATCCCAGCTGACTACGGGCGAAAGGCGGGGTACACCCTGGACAAGTCGCCAGGTCATCACAGGGCCGACACATAGACACAGACAACCATTCACACTCACATTCACACCTACGGTCAATTTAGAGTCACCAGTTAACCTAACCTGCATGTCTTTGGACTGTGGGGGAAACCGGAGCACCCGGAGGAAACCCACGCGGACACGGGGAGAACATGCAAACTCCGCACAGAAAGGCCCTCGCCGGCCACGGGGCTCGAACCCGGACCTTCTTGCTGTGAGGCGACAGCGCTAACCACTACACCACCGTGCCGCCCCCCTTTTGTATGAAACCCCTAAATAAGAGCTGGTCCAACCAATTCACTTCATAAGTCGCATAATTTAGTTGATTAAGCTCCACCTGTGTGCAATCAAAGTGTCACATGATCTGTCACATGATGTCTTTATAAATCAACCTGTTCTGGAAGGACCCTGACTCTGCTACACTACTAAGCAAACAACATGAAAACCAAGGAGCCTCCAAACAGGTCAGAGACAAAGCTGTGGAGAAGTATAGCTCAGGTTTGGGTTATAAAAAATATCCCAAACTTTAAATATCCCAGGGAGCACCATTAAATCCATTATAGCAAAATGGAAAGAATAGTATGTCACCACTACAAACCTGACGAGAAGACCCCATCCACCAAAACTCGCAGACCGGGCAAGGAGGGCATTAATCAGAGATGCGACAAAGACACCAAAGATAATGCTGAAGGAGCTGCAAAGATCTACAGCATAGATGGGAGGATCTGTCCATAGGACCACTTTCAGCCGGACACTCCACAGAGTGGGGCTTTATGGAAGAGTGGCCAGAAAAAAGTCATTGCTTAAAAAAAAAAAACACGTTTGGAGTTTGCCCAGCAGCATGTGGCAGACTCCCCAAACGCATGGAAGAAGATTCTCTGGGTCCAGTAAGACTAAAATTGATCCATTTGGCCATCATGGGAAATGCCATGTGTGGTGCAAACCCAATACCCTGAGAACACCATTCTTACAATGAAGCATGGTGGCGGTAGCATCATGCTGTGGGGATGTTTTTCATCTGCAGGGACAGGAAAGCTGGTCAGGACTGAAGGAAAGATGGATGGCACTAAATACAGGACAATTCTGGAGGAAAACCTGTTTGAGTCAGCCAGAGGTTTGAAACTGGGACAAAGGGTCACATTCTAGTAGGACAATGACCCTAAACATACTGCTAAAGGGAAACTTTTACATGTCTTGGAATGGCCTAAATCAAAACCCAGACCTCAATCCAGTTGAGAATCTGCGGCATAACTTGAAGATTGCTGTACACCAACGCAACCCATCTAACTTGAAGGAGTTGGAGCAGTTTTGCCTTGAGGAATGGGCAAAAATCCCAGTGGCTAGATGTGCTAAGCTAATAGAGACATACGCCCAAGAGACTTGCAGCAAAAGGTGGCTCTACAACAGTGGCGGCTGGTAGTCTTTCAAACAGGGGAGGCTGGTCAGTTACGATATTTCCAGATTTTAAAAGAAAAAACATCAATTTTGCCCATACTCTTGCCTCTGATCTGGCTGATTGTTGGCAGGGTCACAAACTGTGAAATAACAGGTTCTTTTGGCCCATTAGCCTACTGTCCAATATACATGATGGTGGTGTTGGGGGGGTATATTTTAACATTTTATATTTTAAAATTGTGGCATGTTGTTTAAAAATTGATCATTACTGAAAGCAGCTCTTTGTCAGGAACCTCAGCAGTAACAGCAGAGTGTTCTGGAATAGGCACAAGCACTGACCTTGGGGAGCCAAACATGGAGCTGGGTGCCACACATTTCATTCAATGACACTTTCCCTATATTTTACTTATTTTGACTGAGAAATGTTTTATTGACAATTTTGATAACCCTTCACTTTTAATCCAGGTCTGTAGTGTGAAATGTTCTCGGCTGTGTTTTTGTTTAAAAATGTTTTCCAAATTGTAGCTGTGTTTAATTCATATCCAGAAAAAAATATATTCCAATATAATATACTCAGCATAAACATTTTAAATAGATTCTATATTTTTGGTCCATCCATGACATATTACTAAAGTAGCCTATTTACTGTTGTTGATGTGGGTCACTTGCTGTTAGCCAATTCACTTTCTCGTACCAGGAGAGCTGAAAGGAACGAGTATTATTCCCTACCTTTTTCACCAAGTCAATTTGAGGCGTTGGTCTCTTTAATTTTAATTTTTTCCTCGAAAGGAAGACTGGCAAATGGCTTCGCCAAAATTAAATCAGCAATGCTTGGCATCCGTGCGCAGCTTTCTTGCTAGCTGACTAGCCCCCTCAAGTTCAAGTTCAGTCACTCAAATAAACGACATTTCTGGAACTAAGATAGCAAACTTGACAACACTATATTTACACTTTATTTACAATGAAAATATATACAAACTAAAAAAGCTGGTAGAAACCGTATGTAATGAATGAAATCGAAATGTAAGCTGATCTCTTACAATACACCACAGCACTTGCGAATCCGCATGGGACTGAACTGAAATTCACCGCTGCCTGTCTATATTTGAAACGAGCTGTCAATCAAAGAAAATATCCGGCCGCTTTCACCAATCACCAGTCTCCTCGCGGAAACTGCCATGTCCCTCCCATGTGAGGCTCGGAGTCCGTGGGCGGGCGTTTTCGCAGTATTTGTCCAATAACCGTCTTGCATTTTGAGATTGAAAAGCGCAGAGCTCCCAAATGCCGTTGAAGTCCACTGAGGCTGGGAGTCCGTAGGAGTCCGTGGGCGGGCGTTTTCGCAGTATTTGTCCAATAACCGTCTTGCATTTTGAGATTGAAAAGCGCAGAGCTACCAAATGCCATTGAATTCCACTGAGGCTGCGCTGCATCGTGCCATCACGAGGGGGAAAAACTCACACGCACATTAAAGTTATAAGGGCATTTTTAGAGGAGGCTGAGCCTCCCTCGTTGTCTTAGAGCAATCGCCCGTGCTCTACAAAGTATTGACTTTGGGGGGTGAATACCTATGCACAATCCAGATTTCTGTTTTTTCATCTTAATTATTGTTTGTGTCACAATAAAGCAGCAATTTTCACTTTTAAAGCGGTAGGCATGTTGTGTAAATCAAATGGTGCTAAACACCCAAAAATCCATTTTAATTCCAGCTCGTAATGCGACAAAACAGGACAAAGACCAAGGGGGATGAATACTTTTGCAAAACACTGTATATATTTTTTTGCATTCTTGTGGTTTTCAGTCAAGCCTGAGAAAAGTGAGTGTAAATTCAAGAAAAACCTTAAAGCGTTCCACGATTTCATAATAAAAGAGAGAAATGTCCAAGTTGAGTTTCATTGCATGGATTAAATTGGACTCTGGAGACTGGGGTTTGTGTAACATATAACAGCAGATGCTCTGGCTGATCTCCGCTACACGACTCCACGAGACACGGAACTCATTGTTCAGATCTCTCACCATGTTTCCTAATGATCGTTACATTCTCTGGGTAAACTGAGATGCTACTGTTTGCTCTCTCGATCCTCCCTCCTAAAGTGTCATTCTTCTTCATTATCCCACTCAAACAACGCTGAACCATTACGCCATAAACTAATTTCCTGCATCATTTCTACCAACCTCCGTGCGTTCCTTCAGCAAGTTGGCCGCTTTTGTGAGAGAATCTCACAATCTCTGTGTTTCTTTTTTCTTATATATTTCATACATATTCTTCTTGCCTGGGTTATTGTGTGACAAAGTACATCATGATTTAACATTTTTTTCACACACTCCTTTTCTTTATTTTGCACATTTTTTTTTTCAACAAAAGCAAGATTTTATTGTTTTGGTTTTAATTGCTCTGCAAAATCGGGACTCCAGGGATGCAGAGTGGCCTCGCTAATAGGCCTGTACATCAGTAGAGGTAAAGCAATTAGCCTTATTAAAGAGAGATCATGGACAAAGGATGACCCTTGGGTCTGTGGGAACTCTGAAAGCTTTGTTCCTTCTCACTGGTTAATTGCATCATTAATACTAAAAGGCGTGAATAATATGATCATCAACGAATCGTCAGTCTTAATTTCAGCTTTCATTTCCTGATATTTACAGTACCAGTCAAAGGTTTGGACGCACCTTCTAATTCAATGGTTTTTCTTTCTTTATTTTTTAATTTTTTTTAATTAAAAGACACTTCATGTGTTAAAGGAACAGTCCACCGTACTTCCATAATGAAATATGTTCTTCTCTGAATTGAGACGAGCTGATCCATACCTCTCCGAGCTTTGCGCGACCTCCCAGTCAGTCAGACGCGCTGTCACTCCTGTTAGCAATGTAGCTAGGCTCAGCATGGCCAATGGTATTTTTTGGGGCTGTAGTTAGATGCGACCAAACTCTTCCGCGTTTTTCCTGTTTACATAGGTTTATATGACCAGTGATATGAAACAAGTTCAGTGACACAAATTGAAACGTAGCGATTTTCTATGCTATGGAAAGTCCGCACTATAATGACAGGCGTACTAACACCTTCTGCGCACTTTGGCAGCGCATTGATACCTTCACTCCTCTTCGGGCACGGCCAGGCGGGCGAATGCCCTGGTCCGTCCGCCCTGTCTAAAAAAATGGTACAACTCGAGCCCCATGGTAAAATTGGGACTTTGTCATTTTTCCGCATGAGGCCCATGGTAAAACCACACTTCCAGGAGGGGCTGCCGTCTGCCTCCCAAGCCGGCCGAGAGCGCTCCTCGTCGGGCACGGCCAGGCGGGCGAATGCCCTGGTCCGTCCGCCCTGTCTAAAAAAAAAAAATGGTACAACTCCTGAGTGAAGGTATCAATGCGCTGTCGAAGCGCGCAGAAGGTGTTAGTACGCCTGTCATTATAGTGCGGACTTTCCATAGCATAGAAAATCGCCACGTTTCAATTTGTGTAACTGAACTTTGTTTCATGTCACTGGTCATATAAACCTATGTAAACAGGAAAAACGCGGAAGAGTTTGGTCGCATCTAACTACAGCCCCAAAAAATACCATTGGCCATGCTGAGCCTAGCTACATTGCTAACAGGAGTGACAGCGCGTCTGACTGCGTCTGACTGACTGGGAGGTCGCGCAAAGCTCGGACAGGTACGGAGCAGCTCGTCTCAATTCAGAGAAGAACATATTTCATTATGGAAGTACGGTGGACTGTTCCTTTAAAGGACATATCTCACAAATAAACAAATTGAGCACAAAGTCGGTCTTTATTAAAAAAAAAAGCTGCATGTTTGTTATGCCTCTGCCACCTTAAGGTGCAGGAGGCATTGTTTTCGGGTTGTCCGTCTGTCCGTGCGTCCGTCCTGAAACCTTGTGAACGCGATATCTCAAAGGCTGATGAAAGGAATTTCACCAAACTTTCACAATTTCTGCGCTTTGGGACAAACATGAACTGATTAGATTTTGAGGTTGAAAGGTCACAGGTCAAGATTACTGTGAGGTCAAATGTCCATCCCCAAACTTTGTGAACACCATATCTCAAAGACTAATGCAAGGAATTTCACCAAACTTTCACCATTTGTGCACTTTGGGACAAAGATGAAATGATTAGATTTTGAGATCAAAAGGTCTCAGGTCAAGGTCACTGTGAGGTCAAATGTCTGTCCGAAAACCTTGTGAACACAATGTCTCCAAGGCAAATGAAGGGAATCTCACCAAACTTTCACCATTTGTGCACTTTGGGACAAACATGAACTGATTAGATTTTGAGGTTAAAAGGTCACAGGTCAAGATTACTGTGAGGTCATATGTCCATCCCCAAATCACAACTTAATAAGATAAGGCGTGTAGTCTACCAGGCGGAGGGATCCCCATCAACGCTGTTGGTGTTGAGTTCTATCTAGTTTTTAATGATATAACCACTAAAGTGATGAAAATGTGTAGACAGGACTATTTTTTTTTTGTCATGGAGGCCACCATAATTCCATCGTGCGTGATGTCATTTTCCGTAAGCACAGCGAAGGTGTACAAGTGCATGCTATACGAGACTATACAATAATATTATGGTCGAGTGTGACTTCTCGGCCAATTTGTTTGCATTTCTCTACAAAAATGATGGCAGTGCAGGATTAGAAAAAGGAATCAAAATAAAGTAGTGGCTAGTTTATTGCCCGTTTATTTAAAAAATATGTTTATTTATGTATTTATTTATTTACCTGCTTATCTTCCATCCTTTTGATGCGCGACACGGTGTGCTGTCGGTGTTTGGTGGTGAAACAAAGTCAGGATCATGTCTGGCTTCAGTTGTCGTTTCTGCCTCGTGTCTCGCTCCTTCCCAGTGATTTTTTTTTATACAAGTTCTCCATGAAACAACAATCTTCTATAAAATGCTCACTGCACAATTTGCTGCTTTTTCCAGGAGTAAAGTTTTCTTGCTTTACTTGATGAGGACACTCAGCCAAACGTTTTAGATCCAGGACGGAATGAAGACTATGTGCGGAATCCTACATCACACAGCGCCACACCCGGACTGATGAAATGGCCCAACGGACTGATGAAATGGCCCAACGGACTGATGTTACAACTTGAACATGTTGTTTTTTTGTTTTTTTTTTAAAGCTAAAGTCTGCCAATTTTTTTTTTTTTTTTTGTCGAGAACATCTTGTTACCTCGCCCACGATGGAGTAAGCCAGGGCTGCCAACTTTTCGAAATTCCTTGGAGTGAGATTTTTTTTGGGAGGGGGTCGACGGCAAAATTTTTCCGCACACCATGCAGTAAGTGGGAATTTTGTATTCAGTTTGATATTCACTTGTCCCCCTGCATTCTGGTGTTTTCTTTGTGGGTCGTCCAGCTGGAGATGGACGGGGGGGGGGGGGTTGAGATTTTGGATTTAGTAGATGTTCCTACATTCTGGTGGATTTTTGGAGTGGCCTGCTGTGCCATACCTACATTCTTGCACACCCTGACTTGCCAGGCCTTCAGCTTGTGGCCAACAAAAGCACCAAGTTTTGGCTTAAAAGCCCCCACACTAGAAAACTACAGATGACTGCTAATGTTCCTGTAGCCCTATAGACCTGTGTTTCAGATTTAACGGCAAGTTCATGTTTGAAAATATTTCATCAGCTAAGCCTAAACACCTTCTGGATTGAAACTAAATGTTAAGTTTTTAATAACTGTTGCAAAAATAAGATTATTCATTATGCATTTAAGGGCTTTCCCCACCACTGGGTTCAGCAGAAGATTGGCATGGGGAAAAATATCAACAGCAAAAGAACAAATAAAATGCTTAAACAGTAAGCAAAATGTGCATGTGCTACAAGAAACATTAAAATGATTAAGTTTGAACAGTATTGAAAACACAAAAAGCTGAACCTTGGCCATAGGTGGGAATGTGCACACAAAGTTGGGCTTAAATTTTGGTCATACTTAAATAAGCTATATTAATATATTTCTTATTAATTTATTTCTTATCTATGTTTCTTATTAGTAATAGAGCATTCGTCAGGGCCTGTTATCTGACAAATATTCTCTACCTGTCTTGCCCTCTTTGAAACCCTGTCTCCTCAGTATATTGTTCTGTCTTTTTTTTTTTTTTTAATTATTCACAAGTTCAAGTTCTTTGATATTACAGGTGACCATGCTTTATTTACTTTAACTGAGCAATTACATACATCATAAATAATTAAAAATAAATACCCTGTAAATAAACAATAGGTATGGTGGCTAATGGCTCTTCTTGCATTTGTAATATTATCTCTTACTTGCTTTATTTTACAACATTTCCAGTATGGCTTCAAATAAAGTCATAAAGTATGATAACATACAGTAAACAAACTAAAAATGCGCTTTAATAAACGTGTGCTAAGGAGGTGCTCTCCCGTGCTGCTTGTTGGGGAAGATAGAGGCTGTGGCACGGCAGGAGGCCTATAATGATTTAGCATGCCAAGTACACAGCTCTCGATATGGCATTAAATATTCTCACAACACTTATAGGCTAAAACGATTAAGAGACTTTATACAAGTTCATAATTACGCCAGTAACACCACACATTGGCGTGCATATGTACAAACCTGTCTGAGACACCCGTCTTCAACTCGGATACCTTCTTCTCTCTCCTCTTCCTCTAAATTGACGGTAGGCAATTATCCAACTTCCGGCGAGTGCAGCATCATTAGATGCGCCACCTACCATAGGGGAGTGTGTACAGAAGGGAACACCTCTCTGCCTGTTTAGCCGTGCGTAAGGCGTAATTGATCGATCACAAGTGGTTGGCACGACGCAATGGGTAGCCTAGATCAGATAGATAAACTAGATTTTTTTCTAGCGTGAGAAATTGGAGGTATGGCGTGTGAGCGTGTGAAGACAATCAAATGCGTGTGTCTCA
Source organism: Neoarius graeffei (assembly GCF_027579695.1). Lineage (NCBI taxonomy): Eukaryota > Metazoa > Chordata > Actinopteri > Siluriformes > Ariidae > Neoarius > Neoarius graeffei. Next base: position 45,894,594 of record NC_083594.1, read on the forward strand.
CGCTCATTGCGTGAGAGTTGGCAGCCCAGAGTAAGCGGGGCGAGGTATTGTAATCAGTTTGTTTGTGTGTTTGTCTGTTAACAATCTAGCGTCTAGACGGTTGCACCAATTGACTTCAAATTTTCAGGATCGGTGAGCAATGATCCGTAGATTACCTGATTAAATTTTGGGGATAATCAGGTCAAGGTCACCAGAAAGGTCAACCTTTCGGTGAAAATAACATATTTTTCATAATAACTCAGAGTTATATCTGCCGATAGACAGATGTTTACTATAATGAGCATATAGGAACTCCCATATGGCCTTTCATTTGGCACCTTGACCTTGAGTGACCCTGAAAGGTCAAACTCCGTCACGGATTTTCAGAGGGCTGTAACTTGAAAACGGTTAATGGTAGACAGATATTTACCATTATCAACTTATAGGAAGTGCCATACCGTATGGGCTTTCATTTGGCACCATGATCTGTGACCGTGAAAGGTCAAACTGAAGGTCTTCAAAGGGCTATAACTTTAAAATGGTTAATAAGATGGTTACAGATGTTTACCGTTATCAACATATAAGAAGTCCCATATTGGCTTTCGGTTGCCGCCATGTCCTTTGACCTTGAATGACTTTGAAATGTCAAACTCAAGGTCATGGATTTTCATCGGACTATAACCTGACGATTGAGAAATATTACCATGATCAACGTATAGGTATAAAATAAGTGCTGCCGAGCGAGGTTTGTTTTGCCTGGCAACACTTGTATTAACGTATAATGATATTTCATAAACCCATAATTTCAAAATTTCCTGGTTAATCGCTTTAAACTAATGATGGATGTTGTTTCTTTTTACTTAGTTGAGCGGTTCTTGACGACATATGGATTACTAGAGTTGTGGTGCTTTTGTGGCTGGGGACTGCAGTTGACTTGCTGACTTTGGGACTGCGGTTGTCGTGAACGGTTTTGCGCTCGGGTTTCCGTCGGTGGGGGGTTTACAGCATTAACGAAGCTGACTTTGTTAGGACTGTTAATTTTAGTCATGTTGTCTGTTGTTGCCCAAATGAGGATGGGTTCCCTTTTGAGTCGGGTTCCTCTCGAGGTTTCTTCCTCATGTCGTCTGACGGAGTGTTTGCCACTGTTGCCACAGGCTTCTCATTGGGGATAGATTAGGAATAAAATTATCTCATGTTTTAAATCGTTCAAATTCTGAAAAGCTGCTTTGCGACAGTGTTTATTGTTAAAAGCGCTATACGGTACAAATGACTTGACTTGGTGTTGAATAGGGCTATTTACTGTATGTTTATTATTTACTGTTTGATCTCAAACACGTTAATAAGGCAAGAAAATTATCCACTAATGAACTTTTGTCGAGGCACAGCTGTTACCTGGTATTCCAGGTGACTACCTCATGAAGCTGGTTAAGATAATGCCAATAGTGTACAAAGCATCAGCAAGGTAAACGCTGGCTAGTTTGAATTTAAAAAAAAAAAAAAAAGCCCAGAGGAAGGCCGTACATGGACCCCTCACTCCTTAGCCGAAGCCATGTTTTATAATGGCCGTGAATCCGACGGTACACCCTTATGTCAGTGCAGTGAAGCAGGATGCTGATGCTATGACAAACTCGCATGGCCTGAAGAGCCGCTCCTGCTGGATGAGGTTCTCTCTGGAGAGCCACAGCACCATCCTTCCACCTCCACCAACGCACTGTCACAAGGGACGTGATTTAAGATAGGCCAAACATGTACTGTATCCACATACACATGCTCAAGCTCAAATAAATACTTATTCGCTGCTGCATGGTGTTTATTAAACACGGAGTCTGTAAATAATTACAGTGATCTATTTTATATCGGCTCCTTCGTCTAGCACATTTGCAAAAAGAAGTATAAGACTAAAGTGTAAAATGGAAACTTCCTCAAATTAATTGGTGAACCATAAAGGGAAGCAACTTTTTCTTTTTCTTTTTTTAACTTGGCACTTCCGTTTCAGAGGATTATGAATAAGTGGGCAATTAGTCAGGAGTGTCTTGTATTATTAGTTCACAAGCTCTAGAGATTGCATTTGGCATTTGCATATGGAAGTTGTTGTTTGTTGTTTCTCAGCAAGTAAATGAAGAAATAGTCATGCCAGACAATCAACCAGTAAAACAATCAGAATTAATCAGAGGTTAAGAATATTATTTAATCATTCTCTCCACAGGGCGGCACGGTGGTGTAGTGGTTAGCGCTGTCGCCTCACAGCAAGAAGGTCCGGGTTCGAGCCCCGTGGCCGGCGAGGGCCTTTCTGTGCGGAGTTTGCATGTTCTCCCCGTGTCCGCGTGGGTTTCCTCCGGGTGCTCCGGTTTCCCCCACAGTCCAAAGACATGCAGGTTAGGTTAACTGGTGACTCTAAATTGACCGTAGGTGTGAATGTGAGTGTGAATGGTTGTCTGTGTCTATGTGTCAGCCCTGTGATGAGCTGGCGACTTGTCCAGGGTGTACCCCGCCTTTCGCCCGTAGTCAGCTGGGATAGGCTCCAGCTTGCCTGCGACCCTGTAGAACAGGATAAAGCGGCTAGAGATGATGAGATGAGATTCTCTCCACGTTCACTGTATATGAGCAATCGCGCGCTCTGATTGGCTACTCTACTACTAGGATATCCTCTCATATACCATGAGGAGAGAAAAACAAAATGGCAGAGTGCATCAAGTCACATATATCACTTTATCAAGTATTTAAAAGAAACAGAAATAGTTAACAGATGACTATATCTCCTGTTCCACACTCCAGGCCAGTTGGTGGTGGTAATGCACCTTTAAGTTGGTTTACCAACCACCAAAAAAACCTTAAAGAAATAAAAGAACAAAATGGCAGAGCGTGTAGCTGAACTAACTGAGGATGAAATAAAAACTCTACTCGAAAACAAAACCCCAAAAAATAAAGTCAAGAAAATACGGAATAAAAGTATTTGATGGTAAGAACATTTTTTTTTTCCCCCAAGAATTATTATCGAATTTTTCACAAATTGCTTCTGTCATTTTGCTGGTTTGTTTACATTCGAAGCAGAAATTATTTTAGATTACATTAGATAGAACTTTATTGATCCCTTTGGGCGGGTTCCCTCAGGGAAATAAAACATTTTGTCGGACGTTTTGTATAAAGTTCTGATTTATCAAATTTGCAAAAAATAAAAATGCTCCATTTCTCAAAATCCTGTAAATGTGGATAGAATAAAACAGTTTATTCCATTCAATCTTGTCATACATGGCTTATCGCAAGCTCAGCACTATGCACCTCGTCGGCTATCAGCAGCACGGTGGTGTAGTGGTTAGCACTGTCGCCTCACAGCAAGAGCAAGAAGGTTCTGGGTTCGAGCCCAGTGGCCGACGGGGGCCTTTCTGTGTGCAGTCTGCATGTTCTCCCTGTGTCTGTGTGGGGTTCCTCCGGGTGCTCTGGTTTCCCCTACAGTCCAAAGACGTGGTTAGGTTAATGTGGGGTGCCCTTGAGTGAGGCACCTAACCCTCAACTGCTCCCTGGGTGCTATAGAATGGCTGCTCACTGCTCTGGGTATGTGTGTGTGCTCACTGCTTCAGATGGGTTAAATGCAGAGAGGAATTTCAGAAGTGCACGTGTGATGACATAAGAATGATTATGAAATTTCCCCTCACTGCCACCAGAGATCATGCTTCCAGGTCACTGAGACCTCACTTCCAGGCTGCCTCCTGGTTTTTCATTTTATAAACAATTCATGTATGTTCATTCATTGCGAAGTCTTGCCAGCCGTTGCATTCAAGTAAGTTCAGGGCTTTGAATAACATTGCCTGATTTTTCTTGCCTTGAACTTTTGCTCTATTTATTGGCTTTGCCTTTGGATTTGATGTCCATGTTTGGTTTTTGACCTCTGCCTGCCTTAATATTCTGGATATTTCAATTGTCTTTTCAGTTTGTCAGCCACGACAAACCTCTTGGACATGGTTTCTCAATCTGCCTCTAATTCTGTAAGATTCCCCCCAAAAAATTCTGCTTTCCTGCAGGGGGAAAAAAAATCTTTCAAAAAAACTTGGACACCAATAAGAACGATGTATAAGGAGTAATTAGGTGAGTGGAAAAGCTGTTGTGTTTTATAACAGGAAAGATGCTTGCAAGAGTGTTTTGCAGTTTTGGGACTGTGTGCGCTTGGGAGGATGAAAGAAGGGAGCAAGGTCAGCGATTCTGGATGTAACAAACATATGAACGAGTGTCTGCAGTAGAGATGGAGGGAGGAAGTCTGCCACTTGTCTTGTCTTGGTAGTGATTTTTAAACGAGAATCAAATGACAACGTGGCGTCTAAAGTGACGCCAAAGCTTCTAACTCACGCTGAGGTGGATGTAATAAAGTGGGGGACAGTCAGTGTTTCATTTTCTTTCAGATGGCTGGAGACGCAATCACTATGGTCTCAGATTTATTGACGAGCCTCAAAGTTTGCATTAGTTTGCAGTGTTATCATGCCAAGGAACAGCTTGTATAAAACGTATAACAGCAGACCAAGAACCGAGCCTTGAGGAACACCATCTCCATCAGATCTGCGAGACAAGTCTGACCTAAATCTATCAATTAAAACAAGTCCCAGTCTGAGTATGAGTTAAGAGCAGAGCTAAGAGAGGACAGCACTCGTATGACCAACCATTTTTCAAAGTCAGTGCAGGTGTATGTTATGGGATCGCAGTCAGGTCTAGACAAGAAGTCATTTGTAACCCTGACAGGTACAATTCCAGGACTATGGTGTGTTTTAGCCCAAAAAAACAAACCCAGATAAACAAACTTGAACTCCTCAAACAGGTCATTGAAGGCTAAGTGTTCTTCGAGCCAAGCTGCTACTGTATGTTGGAGTACTTTGCCAAGACATAGGTCTGAAATTACTTGGCTCCTTAGGGTCAAATCCTGGCTTTTTAAAAACTGGAGTGCGTGCAGGCAGTTCCACGTTGAGGTTAACAGATCCAGAACTATAAGTTATGAGTGGGCATAGTGAAGGAAAACATGTTTTGACTGAAGGAGTAAGCATGGTATCCAGGTAGCAAATGGTAGAGGTATAAAAGTAGAGAATTGCCTATTAACAGTCGGTGAAGGTGAAGTGGCTCGTTTGCAGGGATGGAGGATTGCTGAAACTGCATTTTTAGATCTTTTTTTTTTCCATTAAAAACCTTCCGAAATGTTCAGCAGAGTTCTGGCAAATAAAGGAGTTGCAATACTTGGTAGTAGAAAAAGCTCCAGGGTCTCCTTGGTCATTACCATTGGCAGGGGTGTAATACTCACAGTTGGCTTTCTTAAGTGCCTCTTTGTATTGTAGACTATGATATTTGGAGGCAAGTTTGTGCACCGTCATGCCCGTCTTCTTTCTGAGACATTGTAATTGGTGTCCAGTATGTTTCACATGATGGCCCGAAGGAGTAAACCAAGGGTCAGGATGAGTGAAAGTTATACATTTCAGGGAAGTTAGCTGATTAGTCGAGAGAATATTGCCGTGGTGTTTGATCAGGGCCTTTGGGAATAGAGCTACAGTCTTTACTAATTGGAAACTGCTCGAGCATGTTCAACAGCACTGACGGCTAATGTTTTTGAAGTTTCGGAAAGTGATATTATGGTGTCTGTGTAATTGAGAAGGAATAGGTTCACATGTCCTCCTTGCGATCATGTGGGTTTCTTCTGACCTTCCAAAACATGCCAGAAGATGGACTGGCAACTTTACATTGCCACTTGTGTGTGTGTGGGTGTGGGTGGGCGCATGTCCTGGTATCCTATTGAGGGTTTATTTCTGCCTTGCTTCCAGTGTTCCCTGGCAACAGACATAATAATAATAATAATAATAATAATAACAAGACAGTCAGTGACGGCGTCGCTCACTTCGGCCCCGTCTAGTCCAGAAGGAGCGATCTAAAGTGGGCCACCTTGCGCAATAAATATTGCGAGCTACATACAAGCTATACATATATAGAAGCGATGTACGCCCTAGGAATACCGACCTGTTTGCCAGAAAGAATCAAAAACGGCGAGGAATTGATCGAGAAGAAGCGATTTTTGATGAACTGCTCATTAAGGCTTAATTAGTCCATAACTTCATTAATAATTGTAATTAAGCAAATCTGTGTAGAAGTTGTATGCACCCTAGGTTCCCCTACCTTCATGCCAGAAAGAAACAAAATTGTTGAAGAACTGAGGGAGAAGAAGCGATTTGTGTGGAAACTGCTCGTTAGGGATTGATTAATTACTCCATATCTTTATTATTAATTGCAGTTATGCAAATTTGGGTCGAAGCCATATGCACCCCAGGCAGACCGACCTTCCTGCCAAAAAGAATAAAAATCGGTGAAGAATTGAGAGAGAAGCAGCGATTTTTATAAAATGTGGACGACGGACAAAACATAATGACATAAGCTCATTGCCTATCGGCCAGATGAGCTGCTGCTGATAATAACGACAGTTCAGTTATTGTGCAACATCATGCACTTGTATGTACAGAATATGTACATGCACTATATGGCCTGACCATCACGCAAATGCTACAAATTTGAAGCGCACAGTTGTGTCGGATATCCTTCTATGCTGTAGCATTACAGTTCACTAAAACAACGGGGCCGAGCCCAAACCTTTTCCAGCATGACAAAGCAAGATCCAGCGCTGTCGCCTCACAGCAAGAAGGTCCGGGTTTGAGCCCTGTGGCCGGCGAGGGCCTTTCTGTGTGGAGTTTGCATGTTCTCCCCGTGTTCGCATGGGTTTCCTCCGGGTGCTCTGGTTTCCCCCACAGTCCAAAGACATGCAGGTTAGGTTAACTGGTGACTCTAAATTGAGCGTAGGTGTGAATGTGAGTGTGAATGGTTGTCTGTGTCTGTGTGTCAGCCCTGTGATGACCTGGCGACTTGTCCAGGCCTTTTGCCTGTAGTCAGCTGGGATAGGCTCCAGCTTGCCTGTGACCCTGTAGAAGGATAAAGCGGCTAGAGATAATGAGATGAGATGAGAAAGCAAGATCCACAAAGACATGGTTTGCCAAGGGTGAAGTGCAAGAACTCGAGTGGTCTTGACAGAGCCATGACCTCAACCCTACTGAACACCTTTGGGATGAATTGCAGTGATGACTGCACCCTAGGCTTTCTCACCCTGAAATCAGTGCCCGACCTCACTCATGCTCTTGTAGCTGAATGAGCACAGATTCCCATAGCCACACTCCAAAATCAAGTCGAAAGCCTTCCCAGAAGAGTGGAGGTTGCTGTAAGAGCAGAAGGGGACTGAAAGAGTATACTGTACATATGAGACAGTGAAATGGAATGCTTCACGCAAAAGCCATCAGCTGTGTAAGCGAAGAGTCTGTTTTCCCACATAATATACTTTATGTACCTTTCTTCAGCGGTTCCTGTGAACCTTCAGCATGCATGTCGAAGGGACTTCCGTTAACAGACATCTAACGAAGTGGCTTGTTCCTACGTGGTGTTCCGTAATGAAGTCGGCTCTCTGGATCGACACGTTCTTTACGGAGGACGAGGCACTGTTGAACTGAAGAGCCGTTCACACTACGCTCAGTATGTTCACCAGCAAAAGGTTTTTCTTTCTGGTCATCTTTGGTTTATAGTACTGAAAGATGTATGTCTTGATAAATGATGGGAAATCAGTGCTCTGAGATGCACAAGCGATCTTTTCCTTGAGCGTTTGGTTTGTATAAATTATGCACTGTGGCTCTATTTTGGTGCAGCTGAAACAAAGAGAGGGTTTTTTTGTTGTTTGTTGGTTAGATGTGCACTGGAACGAAACCAATGATGTGACAGTGATGTGTTTGCACGAATGACTAAATGAAAGCATGACTACTCGATGAGTAATTGAATGCATGAGTTAGTAAGTGGACAAGTCCATGGACGAGAATACATAATGGATGAGTCAGTTTGTGTGGAAATAAATGGCAACGGTTAATGAAAGGCCAAGGCAGACAAATAATGAATATATAAATGAGCGAATGCGTATTAACTTAATGAATGGTGCATATTCGTCTTTGTATGTCATTTTCAGCAGCCTGTGAAGTGCATCAGTTGTTATTATTATTATTTTTTTTAATGAACGCACTTATAGAGATGACGTGCTTAATTCTCAAGGGAGCAACATGTTTTCTGTGTCTCGTATGAGTGATGAGTCAGCCATGGGGAAGGCCAGTACTTCAGTTTTACCACAAAACATTTGGCTTTACCACTGACACATAATTATGGTCGATTCACAGACCTCATTAAACCACTGCAGAACCTCCAGCGCTGGTCATTACCCTTGTGACTGAGCGAATCTTGCAGTCTCTCCCTCTTTTCTCCAAGCTTCCTATCCGATTCCACTCTGGGCTTTGTCTCACTTTTGCTCTTTGCAACTTGGCTCAGATTCCCTTCCCTCCCTCCATATGCTGTGTTAGCACTTTGCAAGTGCCATAGCCGTAGCTTTCAGGCGCTCCACGTCTCAGCATTTCATACTTATCCCTCTACCGAGGCATAAGGAGCAGATCCTATTCCAACAGGCCAATGTACAAGCATGATACAGATGTACACGGCCGGTTTTTGTCAATTGAGTGACATCATTTTAAGATGGTGCATGCAATAAATCATAGGTCAGGGTCGTGACCTGCATGGGATCGCCGGAGATGCGGATGAGGTCGCAGGAGATGAACTTGATTTCTGAAATAATAATTAAAACAATTATTACAAGAAGACAGTCATCTATATCCCCCGCCATACTATATATACCAACTATATACCAAGTTTCAAGATAATATTTGTCACATTTTTCACATTCTGCTGCAGGAAACCAACCCTACCTCTTTACACTGACCTCAGCAGCCCATGGCATAAACCCACCGGACCTTTGGTCCAGGTGAGCTAAAATTTCTCACGTTTCTTAGTATCAAAAGGCACATACGGTATATATTACTTAATCAACACGTACACCAACTTTCAAGACCATACCACTCATAGTTTTCAAGTTCTGCTCCGGAAACGAAACCGACCCCTAAGACTAACCTGAGAGACGAAGTCTGAAATTGTTTCCATGGAAACATGACAAATTAAAACTTCTCAATTTTTTTTTAGTATGACAAGGCACATCTACACCACCTTGTTAACATGTACACCAAGTTTCAAATCCGTATCGTGAATAGTTTTGGATATATGCTCCGGAAACGAACATTGGTCTTAGAAACGAAGTCAAAATCTTCTTTTTTTTTTTTTATGTAAAAATTTGAAAAATACTTTTTTTCAAAAATCCAAAATAGCAAAAGGCAGCAGTTCACATGTTGCTTGATATGTGTACAAAGTTTCATGAAGATATCTTCAGCAGTTTTAAAGATATGGCCCGGAAACGAAAATGTGACCGTTTCTGTATCCCTCGCCAAACCAAGTTAATAAATGCCATTAGCTTTTGTTCAGTTTGAATGAAGCCCATTTTTACACCAGACCACAGCAGTGTCGCATCCATCATTGTCATCGGCTGTCCATCACTAGCAATGATGACTGCTTCATTAGGATGTGCAGAAATGTAGATGGGCAGCGAGGCCCGCACCGGAGCGACAGAGCCGTCCACAACGATGGCACGAATGGCCCAGCCGATCCACCATGGAATGCCTGGGATTGTGATCTCTCATGTATTATTCTCCTCTCCTAACAAAGCGTCTTGCACAGTAAGGTAAGACAAACAATGTTGTGCCCCCGTCGTGTTGTCTCTTTGGACCTCCCGACCTGATGCCAAATGGTGCACCAAAGTACCACAGACCTGATGGGTTTGGAAGATGCCCCGCAGTGACAACTGACTTGCCAAGTATTGCCATCCGTTGGCCATTTGAGTGGCTCTTCTGCATGCCATCTGGTGGTGTGCCATTAATCCTGTTGGGTTCATCTGCCACATTGCACTGAAAAGCGTCCTGCTGCCAGCACCTTATTGGTGATGTACTATTTAACCCATGGCTGGAACCCAGGCAGGTGCTACCACTCCAGGCCAGAGCAGACCTGGGAGCAATGGTGATTATGGGGTAACTCCACTTTCCTCAATACTCAAGTCCTCCTGGACCTGAAACTCACCACCAGTTGCAGTTTAAAGTCATACCCAGGACGATACCATCCATCATACCCACAAAGTGTCATTTATACCAGGCACTGGCAACACACAGAGCAGCTACTTGAACTAAAAATGAGCATTTTTTTTTCTTTTTTAAATGTAGCACAGTCATGGCTTCTGGCTAGAAACACTACAAAATACAATATTTCTGGTATACTTGGGTGTGTGCCCATAATCTAAACAGCACATTAGCAATCTTTCTGTAGTGTATTGCACCAGTTCGCATTCTGGCATTGGTGAAAATCCAAACTTCATGAAACACCACAAAAGACAGAAGTACTAAGTGCACGAAAGCACAGAAATGAATGTTCCATGCCCAATATGTGTGGGTTGGGGTGCTAATGGGCTTTGCACTTTTGAAAATATTATTTGAAAATGCAGTACGTTACTAAACTGACCAAAAAAAAAAACCCTACCATTTGCTAGCACTTACTTCTGGGAAGCGGGGTTCACACAGGGTCATGGCGTCACTGGCCAACAAAGGTTAAGAACCCCCGAGAATGAATGCCTCGTAAATGATAGTTTAGTAAAAGGGAAACAGTGTCTTTTGGATGATAAGTTTCTGTACTGAACTTGTGGATTTATTCAAGGGGAAGGGTAAAGCAGAGTTTACTGTGACCAGAGCTGCGTTTCGTTCGCAGGATGGTCTTCCACGCTCGGCCTAACAGCAGAATATCACTTTCAAAGGTGTACTCTGATGCTAGCTAGAGCCTGGGAAACACGATGTGCTCCCTTTCTTTTCTTCTGACTTTCACCAGAGCCTAGTGCAGGGGCAAGATGAAGGCTTTTCCTATTGAATTTCTGCGCTCACAAAGAGGCTGCAATCAGATCGTGTTTCTGATGCTAGCCACCTCACCATACCTGCTCTCACTCTGCCTGGGCTCTTAAACATGTTCCCTAAGATGAAGAGCCAAGCAAGTTGGAGCTGAAAACTAGGCGCGACGACTTGGGAAGCTCTGTCTGCAGCAACTAAATTGGATTATGGGGTTTTGTGCTCTCAAAGTTGTTAATAACACCTGCGCATGAAATGCTGCATGTTATTTTTATGGTAATGCAGTTGTTATAGTCATAAGTCATCACTGTTTGCACCATCATACAGAAGCAGGATATAAATTAAGGTTAAATAAATGCAATGCAAGCAGTCAGACTTGGGCAGTTCACTGCAGTGTTCAGACAGCAAGGGAAGGATATATATATATATATATATATATATATATATATATATATACAGTTGTGCTCATAAGTTTACATACCCTGGCAGAATTTTTGCTTTCTTGGCCTTTTTTCAGAGAATATGAATATGGCCTGTACCTTGGTGGTTCCTGGGTTGTTCCTGACCATCCATAGCAAGTTGCTCTCAGCTGAGGGTGACAGTTTGTGGCTTGGCAAAGTGACTACACCTCCAATAACTTGTACTTACCTACAGTTGTTTGAACTGATATTCTTGGAATCTGCAGTTGTTTTGAAATGGCTCCATGAGACCGAGACATTTTGGAGTAATGATAACATATTAGAACAAACGGATGAATATATGAATTCATATATCATACGAATTACAGCTGGCACTACTGTCAGAACTGCTGCTAGTCAGATTTGAGAATTCAGCAGCAATGTGGTTTAAGTATTGATATACGGTACATACAGTTGTGCTCATAAGTTTACATACCCTGGCAGAATTTTTGCTTTCTTGGCCTTTTTTCAGAGAATATGAATGATAACACAAACTTTTTTCCCCACTCATGGTTAGTGGTTGGGTGAAGCCATTTATTGATAAACAACTGTGTTTTCTATTTTTAAATCATAATGACAACAAAAAACATCCAAATGACCCTGATCAAAAGTTTACATACCCCAGTTCTTAATACCGTGTATTGCCCCCTCTAACGTCAATGACAGCCTGAAGTCTTTTGTGGTAGTTGTGGATGAGGCTCTTTATTTTCTCAGATGGTAAAGCTGCCCATTCTTCTTGGCAAAAAGCCTCCAGTTCCTGTAAATTCCTGGGCTGTCTTGCATGAACTGCACGCTTGAGATCTCCCCAGAGTGGCTCAATGATATTGAGGTCAGGAGACTGAGATGGCCACTCCAGAACCTTCACTTTGTTCTGCTGTAGCCAATGACAGGTCGACTTGGCCTTGTATTTTGGATCGTTGTCATGTTGGAACGTCCAAGTACGTCCCATGCGCAGCTTCCGGGCTGATGAGTGCAAATTTGCCTCCAGTATTTGCTGATAACATGCTGCGTTCATCTTTCCTTCAACTTTGACCAAGTTTCCTGTGCCTTTGTAGCTCACACATCCCCAAAACATCAGCGATCCACCTCCGTACTTTACAGTAGGAATGGTGTTCCTTTCATCATAGGCCTTGTTGACACCTCTCCAAGTGTAACATTTATGGTTGTGGCCAAAAAGTTCAATTTTGGTCTCATCACTCCAAATTACCTTGTTCCAGAAGTTTTGAGGCTTGTCTCTGTGCTGTTTGGCGTAAATTTTTGTTGGTCTACCTGACCGTGGTTTGGTTTTAACAGAGCCCCTGATTTTCCATTTGTTAATCACAGTTTGAACACTGCTGACTGGCATTATCAATTCCGTGGATATCTTTTTGTATCCCTTTCCTGTTTTATACAGTTCAACTACCTTTTCCCGTAGATCCGTTGACAATTCTTTTGCTTTCCCCATGACTCAGAATCCAGAAACATCAGTGGTTGGATGAAAGATGCAAGAGTCTGTCTGGATCCCAGAAACTCACTCAGCTTTTATGCACACACACTGATTACAAGCAAACAGATCACAGGTGAGGACGTTACCTTTAGTAGCCATTCAAACCCATTTGTGTCAACTTCTGTGCATGTTATCAGGCCAAAATCACCAGGGTATGTGAACTTTTTTGATCAGGGTCATTTGGGTAGTTTCTGTTGTCATTATGATTTAAAAAGAGAAAACAGTCTTTTGACAATAAATGGTTTCACCCAACCACTAAGTTTTTGTGTTATCATTCATATTCTCTGAAAAATGGTCAAAGAATCATAGATTCTGCCAGGGTATGTAAACTTATGAGCACAACTGTATATATTATATATACCGTACATACACGCATACAGTGGTGCTTGAAAGTATGTGAACCCTTTAGAATTGTCTAGATTTCTGCATAAATATGACCTAAAACATCATCAGATTTTCACACAAGTCCGAAAAGGAGATAAAGAGAACCCGGTTAAACCCATTCCAGTTTTGGAACGGCCAAGTCAAAGTCCTGACCTTAATCCAATCGAAATGTTGTGGAAGGACCTGAAGCGAGCAGTTCGTGTGAGGAAACCCACCAACATCCCAGAGTTGAAGCTGTTCTGTACGGAGGAACGGGCTAAAATTCCTCCAAGCCGGTGTGCAGGACTGATCAACAGTTACCGCAAGCATTTAGTTGCAGTTATTGCTGCACCAGATACTGAAAGCAAAGGTTCACATACTTTTGCCACTCACAGATATGTAATATCGGGTCATTTTCATCAATAAATAAATGACCAAGTATAATATTCGTGTCTCATTTGTTTAACCGGGTTCTCTTTATCTACTTTTAGGACTTGTGTGAAAATCTGATGATGTTGTTTGTGGTCATGCAGAAATATAGAAAATTCTAAAGGGTTCACAAACTTTCAAGCACCACTGTGCGTGTATATGCTTAGTTTATTTTTCTACTTTTCAGGGACCTGTTTCAGACTTGGTTGTAAAAATCCCCCAAAACTGCATGTCTGGTTTTACGCCAAGTCTGCCATGACTTTCGAGACATACATTTAAGACTCTTGCATCAACTAACCCGTACCAAACTTTGGTACGGGTTAGTTGATGCAAGAGTCTTAAATTTATCCTGAGAGAGGATGGGGTGATGTGAGCAGTGTGTTTGAAACGCTCTGCTCACATCACCCTATCCTCTCTCAGCTACACTGGCTACCGCTTCTGTCCCAGATTACATTTAAAATCTTGCTTGTCACTTTCAAAGCCTTGTGTAATCTTGCTCTGACATACCTTCGGGAACTGCTGACCCCCTCCACCTCCTCTCGCTCACTAAGGTCTTCTAGTCACAACTTACTTGCTGTCTCGACTTTCAAATCTCAATTGAAGAGTTATCTTTTCCATGACTCTTCCTCTCTTACTCATTTGTCTTTTTTTATCCGTCCTGTAAAGCAAGGGAATTGTGAAAGGTGCAAGCAATAAAAATCTAAATTATTATGATTATTACTAGTAGTTATTGCCTGTGAACCTGATTTCCTCTGAATGGTGCTCTTCACAGGGGCCGTGTTGGCCCTAGGTTTTGGTCATACAGGTGCTTGGAATTGGGTTGAGTGGACATGTGATGTATTTGTTTTCACTGTGTTCTGTCAAAACGACATAAAACGCTCCCCATGGCTCCTCAGTGATGTAGACTCGGCCCTAGCGGAAGTCTCTGGCAAGGAGCGCTGATTGCGACGTCCCGTACAATTGAAATTCTCGGGCGAGTCAGGGAGGGGATTCCCCACCGAGGCTGCACACAGTGTGTTAGCTTGAGCATGTAGCCTATGGGAAATTAATAGTGTGTTGGATTAGCACTAATCCCATGTTTTGGAAAATCGAGAATGTTGTCTTGGGCCCCTCTGGGGTGTCACCGATCCATGTTCAAAGTCTGGAATCGGTGCGTCCAGCCGTGTCGATTTGCATAGGTGAACAGACAGAGACACAGACGGCCTTTATTATTATTATTATTATTACTAGTAGTTATTGCCAGGCGGCACGGTGGTGTAGTGGTTAGCACTGTCGCCTCACAGCAAGAAGGTCCGGGTTCGAGCCCCGGGGCCGGCGAGGGCCTTTCTGTGCGGTGTTTGCATGTTCTCCCCGTGTCCGCGTGGGTTTCCTCCGGGTGCTCCGGTTTCCCCCACAGTCCAAAGACATGCAGGTTAGGTTAACTGGTGACTCTAAATTGAGCGTAGGTGTGAATGTGAGTGTGAATGGTTGTCTGTGTCTATGTGTCAGCCCTGTGATGACCTGGCGACTTGTCCAGGGTGTACCCCGCCTTTCGCCCGTAGTCAGCTGGGATAGGCTCCAGCTTGCCTGCGACCCTGTAGAACGGGATAAAGCGGCTACAGATAATGAGATGAGATGAACTTTGTCCAGTCTACCACAGTGGCCTGTCTACCCTACCATATCATATACCAAGTAAGCTTTTAGACAGTAGACTACAAAAGGCTATTATAGGTTAATCTCCTGAAACTTTAATCATGATTTTCTATAAATATACAGTAGCTACATCTGGAAGGGCATCCCTGCTGGTTGGATTCATGTTTCAAGCGCATACGGTACGTCTTTACTGACCTTGTTCAAAATTATAAATACAAATCTTATATTTCTATTAATTTGTCTTATAACAATATGCTTCGTTATATATTTCCCCCACTTGAACCTCCAAGTTTGTTTTATTTTTTTGAAGTGCTACGGCATCATTCCACCATGTCAAATTAAAATTGGATGAATTAACTAACCATGTCCCCTAAAAGAACTAACTCTCAGTTTTACATTTTTATTTGTAAATACTTTTGCTCAATACCTCAATTCCCAAGCTTTGAAGCTAGACTGCCGTTCAGATTTTTCAACTGTAGGTTGTAGAAAGAATTTTCCCGGACACCCAATTATTTTTGTTTAGTCGACCGAAAGCTACCAAGTTCAAATCACAGACTTCCAATTTTATTATTTTTTTAACAGAACAATTGATGAATTTAGGGCCAAGTGGCCCTAAATTCTCCGCTAGTTTTTCCTGCTTCACCATGACCCAATACAAGATCCTACGTCATGCATCACCTGGTGGTCTTTTCCTGTTTGTGCAAGGCATTGTGGGATACAAATTTGAAAGAAGAGAGGAAAATGGAGGACACGAATGAAACGTGAAAGACCGACTACAGTAACGGAAAGCGAGAAGAAAAGACGTTATGTTATATACGAAGGAAAGGAAACGCAGGACCAAAGTAATTAATATCGGCGGTCGGCGAGCACCTCGGTGTGATCAGCTGTTCGTTTAGCGACAGAATGATGGAACTGTCAGTGCACGCTCAAAGGTAAACCTGTAGATGGCAGTAATGCAATACTGTGGGTGTCAAGTGCTGTAAAACCCAGAAGAAGAAGGTAAACCTGTGCATGGGCAGAAGCGTGACTACGCAAAGTCTTGATGCAACTGTCAGTGCATGGTCAAAGGTAAACCTGCGCATGTGCACACGGACTTCCTCTGTCTGCTTGAGCGATTTCATGCACAGTATTTGCTCGGGAAACCCCTCAAATTAAATAACTTCCCAGCCACAGAATGGCCTGTTTTGTTTTTTTTTTTGTTTTTTTAAGATATTCCAGAAATAAACGTACATCACAATGACCAAATTTCACCGATTTTATGAAATCGAAAAGCCGTTTAATTTTAAGATGTCAATATCATTTGTTTTTTTCCAAGTTACAAATAATCATATGACATCTCAATAAGACCAGTTCAATCGAAATATTGAGAACTGAACATTTTGATATAATATGTGGAAATAATGAGGTGAAGTTGAAATAATTGGATAGCAAGTTAAAATAATGCTATCCTATCTTGAAATTGTGATATTAAGTCAAAATAATGATATAGTAACTCAATATTGTATCATGAACTCGTGAGCTGAACTTGAAATAATGGTTTAATGAGTTCGAATAATGACTTGCTGTCCTAAAATAATGAGATATTAAGTCAAAAATAATGGCATAACTCGTCTAATATTACAACTCTTGAACTTATTTTACAACGTAAGGATTTCTATACTCCGAACTTACCTGGGCTCAGTTTCCCAAAAGCATTGAACCACATAGATGATTGTTAAATAGTCGAGAAAGCGTCACATTAAACATACGATCTATTGGTGAAGATGATTTCAATCTTTAATGCTTTAAGGAAACCGAGCCCAGACCTTTTGATATTAAATGCGGATTAGAAATGAGACAAACTTGGATACCGTGTTGTTGCATTACATGGTTTCTTAAGTTTGGCTAAGGAGCAAGGAAGGAAAGGTAGTGTTTTTGTCTTCTTTTGCTTCATATTTAGTCTGCTTCATTAATTTGCTTTTCTTTTGGGTTGATTATTTTGGCCTAGTTCGAGTTGATGACGTTTTGTTCCATGCTTGTTTGACTCTCTGATCCCTTCAGATCTCTAAAAAAAAAAAAAGAAAATGTAAAAATAAAAATATGCATGTGGTTTGAGCGTAATTTTGCTGTAAGGGAAGGAGAAGGGCGTTAATGTTGCACTTCTTCAATCAGAGTTAAATTACAGTTAAAAAAAAACGAAAACGAATGAGCGGTACCTGTTATGCGACTTGCAGGATTCAAGGCATTTCTGAGTTCATTAGAATATTCATACAATTTGAGCAGTGGTGCGAACCAGCTTCGAAGACACTCAGCCTTCTAGCATTAACGTGAAGTGTGCACTTAGAGTAAATTAAAACAAAACACACTCTAGCACAGTGTGTTTTAGCGGCGATGTGTTACTGCTAGCAAACAGTGGCTAGAAACCTGCAGAACAAAATAGGTTGTACACACCGTGCTCCATTTGATCAAAGCATTAACCTCCTCTTGGCTTCTGCACCGGGCCATGTGTACACCGAGCCGACTCATTCCGCTTGCCTGCACTTGTTTGTTTAATGCCAAGCTTGGCTTTTGTGGCAGCATAATTAAATAAGACCTAATCTACTATTTATGCATTCTGCCTTTGCATTATTCAGATGACATTTTTATGCATTATTGCATTTTTGTTTGACAGTATGAACTCACAAGCCTGCCATTGCTCAACAGTCTTACCCTTCCCACCCCCGAACGCATGTATTATTAATTTATTCTCCACCTCACAACCATCGAAAGGCAAATTGTCCAAAATCGGTTTCGCTGAAATGCTGCATTTGCATTTTTGCTTCACAAAACAAGCAAATATGTTTTTAAAGTTTGAACGTTATGTGTGCAGAATAAATAGTCTTGCCACATGAGGCATCGGTGTAGACTCGGACGGGAGTAAACGTCTCCATCTTTTGCTTTTAAAACGGTATTACTCTACTCCTTTCATCTACACAGCAGTTTTATGATATGTTCATTGGCTGGTAAGAGTTTCAAAATGCAAGGTTAATTATTTTACACAGAAAGCAAACATCTAAGATGAAATTTATATCAACAATTTACAACCCCGATTCCAAAAAAGTTGGGACAAAGTACAAATTGTAAATAAAAACGGAATGCAATAATGTGGAAGTTTCAAAATTCCATATTTTATTCAGAATAGAACATAGACGACATATCACATGTTTAAACTGAGAAAATGTATCATTTAAAGAGAAAAATTAGGTGATTTTAAATTTCATGACAACAACACATCTCAAAAAAGTTGGGACAAGGCCATGTTTCCCACTGTGAGACATCCCCTTTTCTCTTTACAACAGTCTGTAAACGTCTGGGGACTGAGGAGACAAGTTGCTCAAGTTTAGGGATAGGAATGTTAACCCATTCTTGTCTAATGTAGGATTCTAGTTGCTCAACTGTCTTAGGTCTTTTTTGTCATATCTTCCGTTTTATGATGCGCCAAATGTTTTCTATGGGTGAAAGATCTGGACTGCAGGCTGGCCAGTTCAGTACCCGGACCCTTCTTCTACGCAGCCATGATGCTGTAATTGATGCAGTATGTGGTTTGGCATTGTCATGTTGGAAAATGCAAGGTCTTCCCTGAAAGAGACGTCGTCTGGATGGGAGCATATGTTGCTCTAGAACCTGGATATACCTTTCAGCATCGATGGTGTCTTTCCAGATGTGTAAGCTGCCCATGCCACACGCACTAATGCAACCCCATACCATCAGAGATGCAGGCTTCTGAACTGAGCGCTGATAACAACTTGGGTCGTCCTTCTCCTCTTTAGTCCGAATGACACGGCGTCCCTGATTTCCATAAAGAACTTCAAATTTTGATTCGTCTGACCACAGAACAGTTTTCCACTTTGCCACAGTCCATTTTAAATGAGCCTTGGCCCAGAGAAGACGTCTGCGCTTCTGGATCATGTTTAGATACGGCTTCTTCTTTGAACTATAGAGTTTTAGCTGGCAACGGCGGATGGCACGGTGAATTGTGTTCACAGATAATGTTCTCTGGAAATATTCCTGAGCCCATTTTGTGATTTCCAATACAGAAGCATGCCTGTATGTGATGCAGTGCCGTCTAAGGGCCCGAAGATCACGGGCACCCAGTATGGTTTTCCGGCCTTGACCCTTACGCACAGAGATTCTTCCAGATTCTCTGAATCTTTTGATGATATTATGCACTGTAGATGATGATATGTTCAAACTCTTTGCAATTTTACACTGTCGAACTCCTTTCTGATATTGCTCCACTATTTGTCGGCGCAGAATTAGGGGGATTGGTGATCCTCTTCCCATCTTTACTTCTGAGAGCCGCTGCCACTCCAAGATGCTCTTTTTATACCCAGTCATGTTAATGACCTATTGCCAATTGACCTAATGAGTTGCAATTTGGTCCTCCAGCTGTTCCTTTTTTGTACCTTTAACTTTTCCAGCCTCTTATTGCCCCTGTCCCAACTTTTTTGAGATGTGTTGCTGTCATGAAATTTCAAATGAGCCAATATTTGGCATGAAATTTCAAAATGTCTCACTTTCGACATTTGATATGTTGTCTATGTTCTATTGTGGATATAATATCAGTTTTTGAGATTTGTAAATTATTGCATTCCGTTTTTATTCACAATTTGTACTTTGTCCCAACTTTTTTGGAATCGGAGTTGTAGGCCGCGTCAAACTTTATACAGTATGTTCACACGGGTGACAAATTAAAGGCAAAATCGGTGGACTTGTTATGCTATAGGAGGCATTTATTCATTTTACTGGCATGATTTACATCCACTGGAGTCCTGATAGGTTTGGTCTCTTGTACGATTACCCTGCCCCCATCTACAGTGCACAAGGGCTCACCGAATGATTTGTTGAGTATAATAATGTTGTAAATCTTTTGCTGTGGCTTTCAGAGTTATCAGATCTCAACCCAATTGGACAGCAGTGGAAAATCTGAATAGCGCTCTACACCACCATCAATAAAACACCAACTGGAATATCTTTTGGAAGAACGGTGTTCAGTTCCAGAGACATATATGTCATGGTGCATTGAAGCTGTTCTGGAATTTCTTGGTGATAAATTAAAGGAGGAAAAAAAAAAACCAACATTCTGCCAAAGTTAAAATGGCAGATGCCACTGATGTCTATAATGATGAACAATTCTATCATCTGACCATTGCATCCATTTCTTGGCTTTACCCAAACTGTTGACACAGATTGGAAGCGCACAGTTGTATATGATGTCTTTGTATGCTGAAAAGGGTGCTGGTTCAATTCCCTGGACCAGCAGGAATGACTCAAGTGCCCTTGAGCAAGGCAACTAAATGCCGGTAATGTAGACTTAAGCCTTCTGGTCATTGGAACCAAGAGGCCCAAACCTGTCCCAGCATGACAATGCCCCTGTGCACAAAGCAAGCTCCATAAAGACATGGTTTGCCAAGGTTGGTATGGAAGAAGTTGAGTGGCCTGCACAAAAACCTGACCTCAACCCCACTGAACACTTTTGGGATAAACAGGAATGCCAACTGTGTGCCAGATTCAATGTCAGTGACATCAGCCACGTTCCAAAGTTGAGTGGAAAACCTTCCCAGAAGAAGGAAGGGGAGACCGACTCCATATTAATACCTATGCTTTTGGAATGGGAAGTTCAACAAGCACACATGGGTGTGATTGGTCAGATACCGACATAGTTTTGGTTATATAGTGTAGTTTCATGGGTTGTGTCACTGGGGTACTGTGAAGTGTCAAGCTGTAACCAATCAAAATAGGTTGATCATCAATGTGAATAGTAGTCTGTCTGTCTGTCTGTCTGTCTGTCTGTCTGTCTGTCAGTTGCCATCCTCACAGTTGAGGGTCGGCGAGCCAGGAAGCTATCAACTAGCTTCCTTGAATTCTCTTGGGTGATTATAGCACACCAGAGGGACCCAAACCCTCATCTGGTGGTGGGTACACATTCACACCTATGGGCAATTTAGAGTAGCCAGTTGACCTAATCCACATGTCTTTGAACTGTGGGAGGAAACCAGAGCACCAGAGGAAACGCACGCAGACACAGGGAAAACATGCAAACTCCACACAGAAAGGCCCCCGTCGGCCACTGGGCTCGAACCCAGAACCTTCTTGCTGTGACGCGACAGCGCTAACCGCTACACCACTGTGCCGTCCCGTGAATAGTGGCATGTGAGAAAAATACATACGTATATACAGGGTTAGTCAAAATTATGTTAACACTAATGGATTATTTTTCTTCTGAACGTGTGGTGCGCCGTGACCGCTGCTGGCGTAATCGGGCCCTACTTTTTTGACACCCCAACAGTGACGTCAGTCGTCTACTTACAGATGGTGCAGCAGGATGCCAATGAATTTCCGCTACAGATCCGATTAGCGGGGTATTTCCAACAGGATGCCGTACTGTTCGTGCTTATCTCGACCACACATTTCCAGGTCGATGGACAGGTCGCGGTGGACCGTTGCCGTGGCCTCCACACTCCCCTGATTTGACGCCCTGTGATTTCTGGTTATGGGGTTTGGTGAAGGAGTGCATGTATAGCAGGAAAGTTCGTGATATCAATGACCTCAAGGACAGAATAAGGACTGTGGTATCATCTATTCCCCGCGAAATGTGTGTCCGGGCTTTAAATGGTACTGGTTTTTCGTGTGTTGAAGACGATGGCAAACAGGTCGAGACCGTCCTGTAAATCATCTCGCACATATGATGTACGTTTTGTGAATAAATGGTTTCTACCATTTAAGTGTGAACATAATTTTGACTAACCCTGTATTTATGGATATCTATGGAAATGTGCATGTTGTCCATATAAAAGGTGCTTAATGATTTTAAGTATCTGAACCGGAAAATATCCTAGAGGTCATTTAAACTAACACATTACATAATGACTTTCAATCTAAAGGGCTAAATTCGCACATCTCAATGGCCCTTGAAACAGCCAAGATATTTTAAGCACAATTATCTTCCTTCCCCTGACCGGAGGAGTCTGGTTATATAACCACTCTGTCCTCAATAGTGCTTGTTTAAAAGGGACAATTTGGTAAAATAGCATTCAAAAATAACCATTTGGACTGATGCCTCTGCCTGCCGATGGTAAACTCAAATGCCCTTCATTAATAACTTGACTGAACATAAAGTCATCAAATGCAACAGGATAGAGCCACTAATTGCTAATGATATATACCGATCATCAGTCGCTTTAATAAGCTGAATTAATAAGTCATAGTGGGACACTTGAGGATCTTGCAAAGCCCCGTTAAAAGTTTTGGTCTTAAATTGCACCCAGGGTGGGTGGAGTGCTGTTCTTGCTCAGTGTCCGTCAGTAAAATTTCAACAACGGCAGCTCCGGAGGCTCTGCTTATTTTTGTTATAGTTGTGAAATTGCCCTTGCTTGATTTTTCTGAGGTTTTAGTGCGTACATAATAAATACCGGTACCACACTCCCCATATGAACACGTTATATACATTTTGCACAGCCTCATTTATGGAAGGAAGAACACATGAAAGCCCTCCAAACTCTGAGTGCTTTTTTTTTTTTTTTATAAGAACTGCAGCACGGTCTGTCGTGTGTTTATTCTGCTTATACCACAGTGATTTGCCAGCAATTACAATGTTTTATTAATTAATGAATGACATGTTGCGCATGGGGCGGCACGGTGGTGTAGTGGTTAGCGCTGTCGCCTCACAGCAAGAAGGTCCGGGTTCGAGCCCCGTGGCCGGCGAGGGCCTTTCTGTGCGGAGTTTGCATGTTCTCCCCGTGTCCGCGTGGGTTTCCTCCGGGTGCTCCGGTTTCCCCCACAGTCCAAAGACATGCAGGTTAGGTTAACTGGTGACTCTAAATTGAGCGTAGGTGTGAATGTGAGTGTGAATGGTTGTCTGTGTCTATGTGTCAGCCCTGTGATGACCTGGCGACTTGTCCAGGGTGTACCCCGCCTTTCGCCCGTAGTCAGCTGGGATAGGCTCCAGCTTGCCTGCGACCCTGTAGAACAGGATAAAGCAGCTACAGATAATGAGATGAGATGAGATGTTGCGCATGATGTCTTAGATTTAATGTTCTTGAATGGCCAAGAGACAAGTTAGTGACAGTATAACGATGATTACCAGTCCCCCCCCCCCCCCCACACACACACGTACGCACAACCGAGACACCTTCGATAAATGTCCCCTAACAAAAATGTTAATTACATCAACATAGTTCATAAGAATTACTTTGTTATAGAGCACTTTTTAAAAAAAATCTGTTTATTATACCCCCGCTCCAAAGGAGGGGGGGTATACTGGTTTACCTCTATCCATCTGTCCGTATCTCCATCTGTCCAAAACAACCTTCTTCTCAACAACCACAAATCATAGCCACTTGGTATCAAACTTCAGCTTGGGGTTCTATACTGTGTTTACCGTTTTCAGGTCTGTCGCACATCGACTTCCTGTTTACAGACTGAATGTATTTCTGAAACATACGTGTATAGCGTGGATTTACAAAATTTTCTTAACACTTTTCTCAGCAACTACAAATCACAACTACTTGATATTTGGTACCGAGCTTCAGCTTGGGGTTCTATACCGTGTTTACCGTTTTCAGGTCTGTCGCACATCGACTTCCTGTTTACCGACTGAATGTATTTACAAAACATATAGGGTGGATTTTGACGCTATTTCATAATGACAGTTTACCAGGATGCTATTTAAAATCCCTGGGGAAAACACGGCTCTTTACTTACTCGTTTCAAGGCTCATTATTTGTTGAAGTCAACATTCATAATAAGTGTCCTATTCCTTCGATTGCTTGCATTCTGATATAAGTGAGAGCGGGGGGGATACGTAAGTGAGCAGTAGCTCACAGTTACGCTTTTGAACGAGTGCATTGATATTAACCTATTTTTCTGTCCACATTCACTGGATATGAGCAATCGCACACTCTGGCTACTCTACTACAAGGATATCAGCTCATATACTGTGAGTAGAGAAAAACAAAATGGTGTAGCGTATTGCTGAACCAACCAAGGATGAAATAAAAACTCTACTCGAAAACAAAAACTATCAAGTATTTAAAAGAAACAGAAAGAGCTAAAAGGATAGCGTCAGTTTTTAAAAAATATATCTATTTATTTATTGATTTATTTATTTTTAATTTCCCCCATTAACGCCTGTTCCACACTCCAGGCCAGTTGGTGGCGGTAATGCACCTTTAAGTTGGTTTGTCAACCGCCAAAAAAAAGCAAAACATGGAATAAAAGTATTTGATGGTAAGAACTTTTTTTTTTGAGAATTATTATTAGAGGATTTTTCACAAATTGCTCCTGTCATTTCGCCGGTTTGTTTACATTCTAAGCGGAAATGATTGTCGGACGTTTAGTATAAAGTTTTTATTTATCGAATTTGCAAAAAACAACAATAAAAATGTTCCGTTTCTCAAAATCCAGTGAATGTGGATAGAATAAAACAGTTATTCCACTCAATCTCATCGTACATGGCTTATACCAACTCGCCGCTACGTGCCTTGTCGGCTATCGGCTCATGTACGACTCAATTTCGTGGAATAACTGTTAATTATTCATGTTATGCCCTAGCAACCTGTGCTGTTGTCTGAAAAAAGTACACAACATCTGACCAATCGGATTCAAGCATTCCGTGCTGTTGAATTCTTGAATTTGATTGGTCAGAATTTTAGTTGCTTCCATCATATCAGCTCTAAAAGTAGCTCTGGATGTAATTGATATTACCCAGGTTTGTTAATGCATGACAGTTTCTATAGTAACATCTAATTCACAGGGATTTGAATGGCAGGCATTTGACATAAACGGACTGGAATTTGTGGAGTCATTGATGTGGTGAAGTTTTCTGCCAGGGGATGTTTCTTTAGCATTTTTGGAAGGAGGAGTCTCCAGTGTCAAGACTTCGTAACAGTCAGTAAAGGTAAAGCAGTAACTGTGGATTTTTACCTCCGCCAAGGAGGTTATGTTTTCGGTAACGTTGGTTGGTTTGTTTGTTGGTTGGTTTGTCTGTCAGCAACATTACGGAAAAAGTTATGAACGGATTGCTCTGAAATTTTTTCCGGAGGTGTGACTGGGCACAGATAACAATCCATTAAATTTTGGCGGTGATCCTGATCACCTTCTGGATCCCGGAATTTTTTAAAGGATTCTTGGCGGAGGTCTGCGCTCTCCAAGTGCTTTTCTAGGTTTTTTTTTTTTTTTTAGATGGGCGGCTTTGTGGTTTCTTGGTTTTTAAATTCAACATGGAGAAAGAATCAAGGCTGGTGAGAGAATAATCAGTTATAACTGCCAGAATATACAGTAAGTGATAACAGGCGCGAACTTGTTTCATGGATGTGCAACATTAACTGTAAATGAATACAAAGAACGAGGTGTGAAATTTTAATTGAGATAAATTGTTTATGTTGGCAAATTGCTCTTGTAGTAGAAGATGGATACAGCATTTTGGGATGTGCTGTGATTTAGAAAATAATTCACTTCTCTTTGGTATCAGTATCTCCATTGTGGTCCCCCCCCTATAAAGAGTGAAATACAGTGGAAATAAAAAGTGTACACACCCCGTTAAAATTTTATATATTCCCACCTTTAATGTGACCTATAACCTGTGCAATTCAATTAAAAAACAAACAAATCTTTGGGGGAACATAAAAAATAAAAAATGTACAATAAGCTGGTTGCATAAGTGTGCACACCCTTAAACTAATACTTTGTTGAAGCATCTTTTGATTTAATTCCAGCATTCAGTCTTTTTGGGTCGGAGTCTGTCCGCCTGCCACATCTAGACTTGGCAATATTTGCCCACTCTTCCTTGCAAAAGCGCTCCAAATCTGTCAGATTGCGAGGGCGTCTCTTGTGCACAGCCCTCTTCAGGTCACCCCACAGATTTTCAATTGGATTTAGGTCTGGGCTCTGGCTGGGCCGTTCCAAAACTATTTTGGGGTCATTGTCGTGCTGAAAGATGAAATTCCTCTTCAGCTTTCGAGCAGACACGTGAAGGTTTTGGGACAAAATTGACTGGTATTTAGAACTGTTCATAATTCCCTCCACCTTGACTAAAGCTCCTGTTCCAGCTGAAGAAAAACAACCCCAAAACATGATGCTGCCACCACCATGCTTCACCGTGGGTATGGTGTTCTTTTGGTGATGTGGAGTGTTGTTTTTGTGCCAAACATACCTTCTGGAATTGTGGCCAAAAAGTTCAACCTTGGTTTCATCAGACCATAACACATTTTCCCACATGCTTTTGGGAGAGTTGATTTTGAATTTTTTTGCAAAATTTATCCGGGCCTGGATGTTTTTCTTTGACCCTACCTCATAGTCCAGACATATGAAGAATACGGGAGATTGTTGTCACATGTAGTCCACAACCAGTACTTGCCAGAAATTCCTGCAGCTCCTTCAGTGTTACTGTAGGCCTCTTGGCAGCCTCCCTGACCAATTTTCATCTTGTCTTTTCATCAATTTTGGAGGGACGTCCAGTACTCGGTAATGTCACTGTTGTTCCATATTTTCTCCACTTCTTGATGACTGTCTTCACGGTGCTCCATGGTATATCTAATGCTGTGGAAATGTTTTTGTCCCCTTCTCCTGACTGATACCTTTCAACAATGAGATCCCTTTGATGCTTTGTAAGCTCTCCGTGAACCCTGGCTTTTGCTGGAGGATGCAACTGAGTAAATGTCTGAACTTTATTTGGGTTAATCAGAGTCGTTTTACTTGATGGCAGGTGTGAACCCAAACAGACTGAATGCTGTAATTAAATCAAAAGGTGCTTCAACAAAGTATTAGTTTAAGGGCCCGTTTACACGAGGACGCTGTCGGGTAAAAACGACTAAATATTTTATCGGAAGTGCCTTTCGTCTACACGGGGACGGCGTTTCCGAGGCTGAAAAACAGAAAAAATTGAAAACGCCTTCCAGAGTGGATAAGTTAAAAACAGCCCCCGTTGCATATCCGTCTAAACTACCCAATACGCCAAACTCTGCTCGGATCTGCTCACGTCGGGTACGCGTTTACGTCATACACATGTCATATACTGTACATGCCAGCCCGGGAAGTAAGAAAGTAAGTAAAAAAGTAAGAGCATGTCTGATTACATCGATCCAGCGGACCTTCAAGCCGCTCTGGCAGCTTTAATAAACGTCCAGGAGTCCTTCGAACATCTATACCGAATCTGCACATATACCGTTAATGAACAGAGGCGGGTATAGTATGCTCTGAGTTTTTTACTTACTTTCTTACTTACCATAGCCAGAGTAGTCAAAGTTTTCGCGGCGCAGATGTGCAGATCAGACAAGACGGAAGACGTTGCGCATGCGTGCAGACATAGCGGAGGTCTTTCACAGCACCACCTAGCCGCCTGGCATGCACATCCAATTGAATTCCTCACATTTATGCGTCACCGTATAGACGCAGATTTCCTCCTTGAAAACGGTCGTGTAGACGCGGGAAAAAGTGAGAACGAAAACGGACTTTTGCGTTTTTGTTTCAGACCGTCCCCGTGTAAAGTGGGCCTAAGGGTGTGCACACTTATGCAACCAGCTTATTGTATGTTTTTTATTTTTTATGCTTTTCCCCCCTAACAGATTTGTTTGTTTTTTCAATTGAATTGTACAGGTTATAGGTCACATTAAAGGTGGGAAAAGCTTTGAAATCATTTATCATGGCCTCATATATCAGAAAAACCTATCATTTTAACGGGGCGTGTACACTTTTTATATCCACTGTATGTACCAGATGCAGTGTTGATTTTTATTTTCCTGTGCTCTGTGTGTGGAAGAACCTCACAGTAGGGGAGCATACAGAGAGGTTAATTAAGCAAAGTGTTTTCTGGCGTTCCGGTTCAAGGGAAAAACAAGATGACATCCAGCATCATTCGTCAGTGTCTTGGCCTCCGTGAGCACATCAAGCAATCATTGCGCAGTGTAACTGCTGCCTAAAGGTCAGGCAGAAGAAAGTGCACACGGCACCCATTTGTCTCCCTTTAGATGAAATGCATAGCGAGTGTGACAGCCTTTTATTTATGGCTGTCTCCTGCGAGAGAGAGAGAGAGAGAAGTGCAAACTGCAGAGATATTATTTGCTTATTCCGGGCACATTTGCCTGTTTGCTGTTGCAGCTGGCGTGAAGTGCTTGCTCTGAGTGACTTTGGGACGCTCGTACTCAGAAACATATTGCAGTGCACTGCGAGGGGTGTTTTTTATCGCCGCACCTGATGTCAAGAGATCCCCCTGGTCTTGATCATGAATGAAATTGCATTCCCAGGCATAATTCATGTCTGCGCTACACATCCCGGTTGTGAGATGCACAGAAATGTGGGCTTGCCTTGTTCGGGACTGGAAACGTGCGAGATAGGGAATGTAAGAATGCACAGTTTGGAACAGTCTATTAATTCCATACGTGCTCCATGCAAGAGATATTTAATGACTTTTTATAGAAAATAAGACGTTCAGAGTTCTGTAAAGTAGCTCTTTCAGTCCGAGCTCCTTTTGTGAACCGAGATCTCATCTCATCTCATCTCATTATCTCTAGCCGCTTTATCCTGTTCTACAGGGTCGCAGGCAAGCTGGAGCCTATCCCAGCTGACTACGGGCGAAAGGCGGGGTACACCCTGGACAAGTCGCCAGGTCATCACAGGGCTGACACATAGACACAGACAACCATTCACACTCACATTCACACCTACGCTCAATTAATGCCGCTTTTCCACTACCAACGCGGCTGAGTTGGGCTGAGCCGTGCCGTGCTGAGTTGGGCTGAGTCGAGCTGAGCGGGGCTGTTGGAGTTGCATTTCGACTACAACCACGCTGAACCGTGCTGGCTGGAAGTGGGTGGACACATTGGGTGGAGTTAGCGAAAGTGGGTGGACATCACGTGATGTCGTTAGGCGGCGCAAACAGTGACATCAGTGACCTTTTAAGCGGCAGTCTCACGACCCGGATAGTAAACATTAAACATGGAGTCGTTAGTGTTGCTGGTCTTGGTGCTGTGGCTTGTTGTCACCGACAACGCCAACAGATACTGGCAAGAGCGTATAGATGAGGCGAGGCGCATAAGGCTTCAGAAATTCTCGTAATTCGTAATTCTTCTTCTTACGGGTTTACGGTGTTTACAGATCCCAGCGTGCTCACAGGGCGTGTGAGGACACTCCTCCTCACCAATCAGTGCACAGGGGAGTGTCTCCTCACGCCCCCAGCCCCACCCGGCTCGGTTTGGCTCGCTTCAGCCCCACTCCAAAACCGTGCAAGTTTTGGGGGCTGAGCAGGGCTGAAGCGAGCTGAGTCGTGCTGCTCTGAGGTAGTCGAAACGCGAGCCGTGTCGGGCTGAAGTGAGCTGAAGCGAGCTGAAGTGAGCTGAAAAAGGGTAGTGGAAAAGGGCCATTAGAGTCACCAGTTAACCTAACCTGCGTGTCTTTGGACTGTGGGGGAAATCGGAGCACCCGGAGGAAACCCACGCGGACACGGGGAGAACATGCAAACTCCGCACAGAAAGGCCCTTGCCGGCCACGGGGCTCGAACCCGGACCTTCTTGCTGTGAGGCGACAGCGCTAACCACTACATCACCGTGCCGCCCGTGAACCGAGATATCTTTGCACAATTCAACGCAACACGTTACTTTCAATTAAAGGGATGTTTTGATTTCTAAATAAAAAACAAAACGTATGCTTTGAATTTTTAGATTTTAAATCACAGAAAATGCAAACCGCAATCCTCCTCCTCCTCCTACCACCTGCTCAACATAAAACAAAGTAGAAAAAGCAAAACGTAATGCATATATGATCTGGATGGAAATTGCATTTTCATTTATAATTCACATTCATGGTGTTCGTTCCACACTGTGAGACTGAGAATGACATTTATTTAAATTTAGATTGCCTATACTGTGTTCAATTTACTGTTCTGTCTTTATAGGCTGTTCATATAATCTCAGGGCTACAGTAATTACAAGATGGCAGTTCGGAGATTGTATTCTGAGGTGTTTGTCTGCTTAGACTCAGAAATGAGCAATTTCTATGAAAAGGTGTGCAACATTAGAACACCTTCCATCTCGAAGGCTAAATATACACTTGGAAATCAAATCCTCGGAGACTGATCAAACAAACACTGAAATGAATTATTCATTTACTGAACAAGTCCACACATGAACCAGTGCTGTAACTAACTTGGTTTGATATCGAAGAAACTCAATTAGATTCTTTAATAGCATCATTCATTCATTAGGGGAACGCCGGGCACGAGATGAGATCTCACAGGATGCTATGCGTACACACACACACACACACACACACACACGGGGGAATTTAGCATAGCCAGTATAGCCACAAGCATGTTTTAGGGAGGTAGGAGGAAACCAGAGAACCCTGAGGAAACCCAAAAAGGCGCAGAGAAAACATGACCGAAAGTAAACTGGACTCAGGATCGAACCCTGGAGCTGTAGCCACTGCACCATCATGAAGTCCACCGGACTATGAGAGGCACGTAAGCATACCACTTTCCATCAAATAATAATAAAGTTAAAGATGAAGTCAGTAGGGCGGCACGGTGGTGTAGTGGTTAGTGCTGTCGCCTCACAGCAAGAAGGTCCGGGTTCGAGCCCCGTGGGCGGCGAGGGCCTTTGTGCGGAGTTTGCATGTTCTCCCCGTGTCCGCGTGGGTTTCCTCCGGGTGCTCCGGTTTCCCCCACAGTCCAAAGACATGCAGGTTAGGTTAACTGGTGACTCTAAATTGACCGTAGGTGTGAATGTGAGTGTGAATGGTTGTCTGTGTCTATGTGTCAGCCCTGTGATGACCTGGCGACTTGTCCAGGGTGTACCCCTGGACCCCGCTCAATTTAGTCAGCTGGGATAGGCTCCAGCTTGCCTGCGACCCTGTAGAACAGGATAAAGCGGCTACAGATAATGAGATGAGATGAAGTCGGTGAAGTCTGGCTTCTGCATCCAAACAGAACCATTCAGACCATAATACTTCTTCAGAAACGAACCAAAAAAAGAGCTGGACTAATTTTCCAAGCCAGCATTAATTAAACCGGTTACGTTCAAGTTGAATGTGCTATTTTTATTCGGCTTGTATTTTATTCTTCGACTCGAGTCAAAGAATTCCCAACATCGTTCAATCTAAAAACCGTTGAAACTTTGTGAACCACAGTGTGAGAGTAGAAATAGTCTCACACTGCTACGGTCCTCGTAACAATAAAAGAAGGCAAGCGAAGGCCACAAGCACATTTTTCAACAGTGTTGTTCCTTCCTCTTTCACAAGACGTATTGGTTGGAGATGGGTTTGTCAATAAAGCCGCTCCAGTGCTTTACTCGTTTAAGCATCATTATCAGTGGTGTCGGATATCTATGGTATCAATCAACCATTTAAAAACCATCCATAACTTTGACATTAACAATAACAAACAGCAGAAGGAAATGAAGAGATCAAATGCCCTGATTGTTTCCTTTCTTTCTTTCTTTCTTTACCATAAGTTGTCAGTAATTAGGGCCCGAGCCCTATGGGCGAAGGCCCTATTGTTCTTGTAAGAGTTCACTATTATTATTCTTCCGTCTTCTTCTTCTTCTTCCGTCTTCTTCTTCTTCTTTATTTTTCTCCGCTGTTGGGCCATTTTCGGGGCGCTTGCCATGGGCGAAAACGCACGAAATTTGGCACCAGTTCCGAGAATTGCCACCGCTACTCAGAACCAGAAGCCCAAACTTGGCCGGGGCTCAGGGCCTCCATAGCGCCCCCTAAGTCGTTGTGATTTTGGCCTCCCGCATTAAGGTGCCTGGTTGCCATATAGTTTGTAGTAGTGGCATGCAATTTGGTACGCATATGTATCTCACTAAGCCGGACAAAAATGTAATGCCAATGCATTAGCCACGCCCAACAGGAAGTGAGGTAATTTCACTTTTGTGCGAAATGCATGGCCACGAAGACGGCGCAACTCCTCCTAGACCGTTCATAGGAATGTCACCAAAATTGATACACATCATCTACAGACATGGCTGACAAAAGTTACTAAATACGTTTCACGTAGGATAAACCGTTCAGAAGTTATACGTCAATCAATTTTCGATGCAAAATTTTACATGCTTAAAAATTCATAACAAATCTTCTGATTGCTCAAAACTGCTCATACTTCACACGCAAATCACTCATTGGGCTTCTGACATGTTACCCAATTTCTGTGATATTTCGCCACTGGGGGCGCTATTTTTGGGCAAAAATTCCAATCTTTCCTCAATTTTGGTCAAACTTCACGGCCACCCTCTTACTACCTCCCATGTCATGTATTCCACGTTTTGGAAATTTTCGTCCATGGGGGGCGCTGTTTTTGGCCGACGCAATTTCTCCAAAACGGGTTTTTGGTAAATAATTCCATAATGCTTTTCCTTCACACCACTACCTTGTGATAGTGCGTTGCTGTTGTGGACACTTATTTTTCCATCTCATAATCACTCATGTACAGCATAGCGCCACCTACTGACATGGGAAAAACCAAAAAATTTATTCTTCAAAAATCTATATCTCATCTTCTGTTTACTCAATTGTCATCAAACTTCATACGCAAACTCTTCATAGCTCACCTGACATGTACGCCAAATTTTGTGCACTTTTGCCCCTGGGGGTGCTGGTTATGGCAGAAATGATATTGCAGCTTCTGATTTGTCAAACTTGGCAAGCAAACTCTTTACAAGACCCTTTTTGGGGCGCTTGCCATGGTCAACATCGGACGAAATTTGGCTCCTTTTTCTTAGACTCCCACCGCTACTGAGAACCAGAAGCCCAGATCCAGGCGGGCCTCAGGGCCTCTATAGCGCCCCCTAACTCATTGTGATTTTGGCCTCCCGCATTAAGGTGCCTGGGTGCCATGTAGTTTGTAGTAGTGGCATGCCATTTGGTACGCATATGTATCTCACTAAGCCGGACAAAAATGTAATGCCAATGCATTAGCCACGCCCAACAGGAAGTGAGGTAATTTCACTTTTGTGCGAAATGCATGGCCACGAAGATGGCGCAACTCCTCCTAGACCGTTCATAGGAATGTCACCAAAATTGATAGACATCATCTACAGACACGGCTGACAAAAGTTATTAAATACGTTTCACGTAGAATAAACCGTTCAGAAGTTATACGTCAATCAATTTTCAATGCAAAATTTTACATGCTTAAAAATTCATAACATATCTTCAAATTGCTCAAAACTGCTCATACTTCACACGCAAATCACTCATTGGGCATCTGACATGTTACCCAATTTCTGTGATTTTTCGCCACTGGGGGCGCTATTTTTGGGCAAAAAATCCAATCTTTCCTCAAATTTGGTCAAACTTCACGGCCACCCTCTTACTACCTCCCATGTCATGTACACCACATTTTGGGAATTTTCGTCCATGGGGGGCGCTGTTTTTGGCCAACGCAATTGCTCCGAAACAGGTTTTTGGTAAATGATTCCATAATGCTTCTCCTTCACACCACTACCTTGTGATAGTACGTTGCTGTTGTAGACACTTATTTTTCCAACTCATAATCGCTCATGTGCAGCATAGCGCCACCTACTGACATGGGAGAAACCAAAAAATTTATTCTTCAAAAATCAATATCTCATCGTCTATTTTCTCAATCTTGATCAAACTTGATACGCACACTCCTAACAGGTCACCTGACATGTGTGCCAAATTTTGTGAACTTTTGCCACTGGGGGCGCTGTTTTCAGGCAACAATTTATATCTCGGCTTCTGATTGGTCAAACTTGATCAAACTTTACAAAACAACTCTTCATTGGTCCCTTGACATGTATACCAAATTTGGTGAACTTTCACCAATGGGGGCGCTCATTGCGCTGTACCAGTTGCAGGAGAGGTGTTTACAATCATGAGGCACCAGGAGTATGTTGTTTTGGTTGCCTTAAACACACATGACTTGTGGACCACTGGGGGCGCTCATTGCACTGTAGCAGTTGCAGGAGAGGTGTTTACAATCATGAGGCACCAGGAGTATGATGTTTTGGTTGCCTTAAACACACATGACTTGTGGGGAATGGGTAGGCAGTCGGGAGCAAGTGTTGTAGCGTTACATACAGACTAATAGATGTCTAACAGAAGACAATCCTATGTAGCTATAGCTTGGTGACTGATGAGGTAAATACATTAATTTGGTTGGGAAGCCATGGCATAAAATGTTCTGTCCATGACAACATCTCAGCGCACCGTGTACTCTGTGTCCAATTCTGTGCTTTGTCACCATTGTGGGAGTAATGTCTCTTGCCAAAGAAGCTGTGGAAGGTTTTTCGCGGGGACGCATGCCCCCGCCCCCCTTGGCCGCTGGCGCGAGGGCCCGTCGAGGCCGCTTGCGGCTTTAATTATTACATTGTTGTTCGAAGCCAAGAGGAAAGAGCTGCAAGGAAAGGTGGTACTGAGGGGAGGGGGAAAAAACAACAAAACACATTAAGCCAGTATCTCACTGGGCTGCGACAGCTTGCGACAAATTGCGAACGTCATTCGCGAGAGAGTTTCAAAAGTGTCTTGAAACACTCGCGGGGCTTCTCAATTTCCTCGCATGAGTCGCAAAGTGTGGGTGGCACGGTGGTGTAGTGGTTAGCGCTGTCGCCTCACAGCAAGAAGGTCCGGGTTCGAGCCCCGTGGCCGGCGAGGGCCTTTCTGTGTGGAGTTTGCATGTTCTCCCCGTGTCCGCGTGGGTTTCCTCCGGGTGCTCCGGTTTCCCCCACAGTCCAAAGACATGCAGGTTAGGTTAACTGGTGACTCTAAATTGAGCGTAGGTGTGAATGTGAGTGTGAATGGTTGTCTGTGTCTATGTGTCAGCCCTGTGATGACCTGGCGACTTGTCCAGGGTGTACCCCGCCTTTCGCCCGTAGTCAGCTGGGATAGACTCCAGCTTGCCTGCGACCCTGTAGAAGGATAAAGCGGCTAGAGATAATGAGATGAGTCGCAAAGTGTCGTTCCTTCGTCGCTGAAATTTTGAACATGTTCAAAAAAATTTGTGCGACAAAATTTCTCTCAAAACAGCCGCAAATGCGTCGCTGGTGTCGCAAAGCCGTCACGAACCCTGTGCAAGTGTATCTCACTGGGCCGCGACAGCCTGCGACTAGTTAGAGACACAACGATTGTGATAAAATATGTGAATATCAATTCAGTGTGATTCCAAGTGAAAATTGTCGCCAATTCGCATATTTTATCGCAATTGTTGTGTCTCCAACTAGTCGCAGGCTGTCGCAGCCCAGTGAGATACTACCCTTACTAATGTGGCAATGTGTGGCCAAAAATAGTGTCGATAGTTGTTTTGTTTACTTCTGGCCAGTCATGGCGTGGTGCTCCGTGCTTGAAAGACGTCACGTATCAGATTACACAGCCAAAGAGTTCCAGCGTAGTCATGTCAGCTGTTTATATATAATATTCTATCTGCATTCACTGGATATGAGCAATCTGATTGCCTACCCGACTACGAGGATATCAGCTCATATACCGTGAGTAGAGAAAAACAAAATGGCGGTGCGTGTTACTGAACCAACAGAGTACGAAATAAAAACTCTACTCGAAAACAAAACCCCCAAAAATACCAAAAAAAAAGCAACAAAATATGGAATGAAAGAATTTGATGGTAAGAACGTATTTATTTATTTATTTCAAGAAATGTTATTGCATTTTTCATAAATTTCTCTCGTCATTTCGCCGGTTTGTTTACATTCTAAGCGGAAATGATTTTGTCAGACGTTTTGTATAAAGTTTTTATTTATCGAGTTTGATAAAAATGAAAATAAAAATGCTCCGTTTCTTAAAATCCAGTGAATGTGGATCGATTAAACAGTTATTCCACTCAATCTCATCGTACACGGCTTATAGCCGACTATCAGCTCATGTACGACTTGATTTCGTGGAATAATTGTTATATATCTGAAAAAGAATAGTATTTGATCAGTATTTTGAAAAACCCAAGTAGTGAGCATCAGCGAAAATGATACAATTCCAAAGAAAGAAAAGTTTGAACTTAAAATTCCAGCTCAAACCTTTATTCAAGATTCTCCAACATATCCGATTCAAATTCTACCAGATTATTTTGAGCATTTTCAATCGGCGATAAAACCGTTCATGTATCCGCTGTCCAGGGGGTTTATTTTAAATTTGCTGATCCAATTTTGTAAAATGAGGGGTGGCATGGTGGTGTAGTGGTTAGCGCTGTTGCCTCACAACAAGACGGTCCGGGTTCGAGCCCCGTGGCTGGCGAGGGCCTTTCTGTGCGGAGTTTGCATGTTGTCCGCGTGGGTTTCCTCCGGGTGCTCCGGTTTCCCCCACAGTCCAAAGACATGCAGGTTAGGTTAACTGGTGACTCTAAATTGACCGTAGGTGTGAATGTGAGTGTGAATGGTTGTCTGTGTCTATGTGTCAGCCCTGTGATGACCTGGCGACTTGTCCAGGGTGTACCCCGCCTTTCGCCCGTAGTCAGCTGGGATAGGCTCCAGCTTGCCTGCGACCCTGGAGAACAGGATAAAGCGGCTACAGATAATGAGATGAGATGAATTTTGTAAAATGAGCTGCAGCTGACTTATAATAAAAGTAATATTAAGCTACTTCTTTCATACTTCTCGCACCTTTAATACTTTTATTACTGTATATTTGTTTGGAACCTCAAATTGTTCTCATGAAGAGCAACTTGGCTAATTATAAACTAGTCTGGTTTCTCATGGTACAGCCGTGTGAGCTGCTGTGTCGCTGACGCTCTGGTTTCTAAAGTAACGACTCCTTCACACACACCGTCTACATAATTCAAGGCTTATCATCAAAATGCATAGAAACGGGTTCCCCCCGTCCGGTCACGTTTTCGTTCCCGGGCCGTATCTTTAAAACTGCTGAAGATATCTTCATGAAACTTTGTATACATATCAAGCAACATGTGAACTGCTGCCTTTTGCTATTTTGGATTTTTGAAAAAAAGTTTTTTTCAAATTCTTATATCAAAAATAGATTTTGACTTCGTTTCTAAGAGCAATGTTCGTTTCCAGAGCATATATCCAAAACTATTCATGATACGGATTTGAAACTTGGTGTACATGTTAACAAGGTGATGCAGATGTGTCTTTTCATTCTAAGAAATGTGAGAAATTTTTTATTTTTCATGTTTCCATGGAAACAATTTCAGACTTAGTCTCTCAGGTTAGTCTTAGGGGTCGGTTTTGTTTCCGGAGCAGAACTTGAAAACTATGAGCGGTACGGTCTTGAAAGTTGGTGTACGTGTTGATTAAGTAATGTATATGTGACTTTTGATACTAAGAAATGTGAGAAATTTTTGGCTCACCTGGACCAAAGGTCCGGTGGGTTTATGCCATGGGCTGCTGAGGTCAGTGTAAAGAGGAAGGGTTGGGTTCCTGCAGCAGAACTTGAAAAATGTGACAATATCTTGAAATGTGGTTTATAGTTGGTATATTCAGTAGGGCGGGGGATATAGATGACTGTCTTCTTGTTAAGAGTGTCCATCGCTGCTGATTTGGCGAGATGGATTGTTATGAGTCAATGGCATGAGGTGCGTTTAGTCTTTTGTCATTTTCACTTGGTGCAAAAACAGCAAGGGTTTTTCAGTTTCTCCATGCTTTGAAGGACATGGTGTGTAGTAGATGGTGTAGAGTGCAATTTGAAATGCAGCTTCAGTCTCAATTTCTTATAATCGTGGCAGGACACAAAAAGAGAATGCTGTGTGATTAGCACTCAATAGGAAGGCAAACATCTGTCATTTTCTTCGAGTAAACAAATAGCCAGCAGGCAGGATTTACCGCCTTTGTGCATCAAGCATGCATCCAGTCAGTATTTGGCTCGACTCAGTTCCAAAGTAATCACTGTATGAAATCCATTACGGCAATTTAAAGTTCATTGCCGAAATGCTCATTTTTGATCATTAAAGCGTCAGTACTTAATGTTTGAGTTTGTATTGAGAATTGAAAAATAGAAAAGGAAAACTACGCCTCTAAACACCGGGTTCCTGAGCCCCTGAACTCACCCTGGCAAGCCTGTAAAAGCTGTCTGATTTGGCAGGAATGTTTCGACACACACGTTGCTGAGGGCTAGTGTTGGTATTAGACGGAAAGCTAAAATCTAATGTCTGTGACAAGCTTGACAGTGAAATAATTCGGGTTGAACAATACATTATATCACAAGTCCTTGTTGATAACATGATAAGAATGACGTGGGGTAAGGTATCACACAAAAAACACTCTTAAAGACAGAAAAACAATCGCATTTGCGATTTCTGTTTCAAGTCTCTCATGTTTGACTATGCTGTGTTTCGTCTGAATACCAAACTTTTTAAACAGAGGAATTGTAATGGTTGAGTTTTAAACCGTAAATCTGTAGTCTGTTCTTTTGTGTAATTTGTGCTTTCATAGTTTCTCCTATGTGTTATAAAGGAAACAAGTGTTGCCAGGCAAAACAAACCTCGCCCGGTCGCACTTATGATGAATATAAAGGAAGGTATCGCGATAAAACTAGGTACCCTATGGGTAGATGTGGCTACTGCTTATAAATAAAATAGTTTTCTGATCCCATGTCCTGCAGTAAATATAGCATATGTATTTACTCTATGAGGCAGTAGCCACAAACATTATGCGTAATCCAAAAACGAACAATTAAAAAAATCACAGAAGTAAAATATACCAAGCGTCTGTGCTTTATATTATTCGACTCTTACCTCTTACAGGTCATGTAAGCCAGGGGCGCAGATACGTTTTTTGAACTGGGGGGGACAAAGCTGCCAGCAAACCAACCCCAACCCCACCCCCAACACGTGTTGTCAGCATGTGTTGACTTTCTAACTATGCCTGTGTGTTGCGTGAGCGGCAGTCAGTCAACAACTCTTCGCAAAGTTTCCTTATGAAACAATATGCTCGCTGAAATTATGGCAGGGAACGCCAAATTAAACATTAAAACTGCCTTCTGAGCACTGTATCTACAGGCTACCACCGAAAGAAGGAGGCTACCAGAAAGGCATCTCTACTCCGTACGATTTTACTTTCACTACGACATTACTTTGAACAGACTATCAAAAAATTGCAAGGTGATATGATAAAGTAAGGCACAGTTTACTTACAGTCGTTGTTTTTTGAAAAAATGATGCAATCGTTTTCTGTCTTTTCGGTTTGGCACCCTTCATCATGCCGTGTTGGGGTCCTGAACTAGGAGCTGTCCCTGATATGCCTGTCAAACTTGTTGTGGGTAACCATAGCAACCAAGCTCGAGCTCACAACCTGTGCAGTCTGCGCAGCTCAACCAACCGAATATCAGTCTTTGTTTTGTTTTATGTGAGTTGTTGCAACTATGTATGTACTGCTGTGCACCTCAATAAACCGAATGGTAATTAGTCTTTTGATTTTTCCGTGAGGTTTGCCTTATACAAAGAAAGACAGCATAGATGTTTTTTCCTCCCTATAAGTGGGGGGGACCGAACAAGGTGAATTTAAATCTGGGTGGGACGAGTCCCACCCTCTATCTGCGCCCATGATGGAAGCTATGGTCATGAGCTTTGGGTAATGACCGAAAGAACAAGATCGCGGATACAAGCAGCCGAAATGAGTTTCCTTCGCAGGGTGGCTGGGCGCTCCCTTAGAGATAGGGTGAGAAGCACAGTCACTCGGAAGGAGCTCGGAGTAGAGCCGCTGCTCCTCCACATCGAGAGGAATCAGCTGAGGTGGCTCGGGCATCTTTTTCGGATGCCTCCTGGATGCCTCCCTTGCCCCTTTTCCACCAAAGCAGTTCCAGGGCTGGTTCGGGGCCAGTGCTTAGTTTGGAACCAGGTTTTCTGTTTCCACTGACAAAGAACTGGCTCTGGGGCCAGAAAAACCGGTTCCAGGCTAGCACCAACTCTCTGCTGGGCCAGAGGAAAGAACCGCTTCTGTCAGCAGGGGGGCGGAGTTAAGACCAACAACAATAACAAGACCGTGAAAGATCGCCATTTTTAAGCGACGAGAAGCAGCAGCTGTACAAACGCGAAGTCATCCATTATTATTATTGTTGTTGTTGCTGCTGCTGCTTCTTCCGCGTTGTTTTTGCTTCGATATTCGCGCCAAGGTTTATGCAAACGTAGCGATGTAACTGACGTATACAGCGACGTAACTGACGTATACAGCGACGTAATGACGTGGCTTCCCTTAGCACCGCGAGCTATGGAAAAGCAAACTGGTTCTCAGCTGGCTCGCAAGTTGAATGAGCTGTGAACCAGCACCAGCCCTGGCCCCAAACCAGCCCTGGAACTGATTTGGTGGAAAAGGGGTACCTGGGGAGGTGTTCCAGGCATGTCCCCCCGGCAGGAGGCCCCGGGGAAGACCCAGGACACGCTGGAGGGACTATGTCTCTTGGCTGGCCTGGGAACGCCTCTGTGTTCTTCCCGAGGAGCTGGCCGAGGTGTCTGGGGAAAGGGAAGTTTGGGCTTCCATGCTCAGACTGCTGCCTCCGCGACCCGGCCCCAGATAAAGCGGAAGAAGACAAGACCTCTTACAGTCTTCGAAACCGAAACCTCCGAACCAAGGCTGACATACGCACGCTATCGCCATGACCCAAACTCTTATTTCCTGGAAAAGGCCCGGCGCTAGAGCTCAGTGAAACGCACTTTTCCTCTGTAATAAGCATCAACATGTCTGAAAGTGATTTCTTTAGTCTGGTCCATTTATTTCGAATGGTGAACTGTATTGTATCCACTCACCAGCCATTTTAATTGGAACACGTGTATGCGCATGCGCAGTACGCGATCGTTACACTCTTACATTCTTACAGCACGAGGACGTAGTGGCTAGCGCCTCTATATGAGGCAGTCGCCACAACAAAAAACATTTTGATCTTTTTGGTGACCTTGACCGGATGACCCTCGAAATTTTGGAGGTTCTATTTGAGACCAATGCCCAACTATCCTGAAAAGTTTCCTGAAGATCGATCCAGCCGTTTTCCCGTAATATCGTTAACAAAAAAACAACAAAGAAACCCGACCGAAAACAATACCTCGCCCCGCTTATTCCGTAACGGGCGAGGTAATAATGCACCTTGTTGTCGTTCATTACACTCGTGACTGGATCTCATATGCATCTTTTCAGTCGCTCACGTATAACGGATATATAAGACATAATGACACGGAACAGATGTGTCAACAAAGTGGGCCGAAAATTGTCAGCCTAAATACAGATGAACTCTCGAAGGACTCGGTGTAATCACCTGACATGACTGTCACGGAATCTACAGTCTGGACTAGAAAGAAACCAGCCCCAGCCACGCTTCAAAACCATTGGTGCACTCAGAAAATAAAGTACATTCTTGTACCTTTAAGGGTACAGTGGCTTGTGACTGGTGCACTACCCTCTAAGGTACTTATTTGTACCCTTTATACAGGCTTGTAGTACTCAAGTCTAGGACTCGGACTCGAGTCTGACTCGTGCCCTAATTTTAAGGACCCGTGACTTGACTTGGACTTGAGCGCTGATGACTCAGACTTGGACTCGTGCATGAACTGCATTCGGACTCATAAACTGGAGACGAGGACTCTGATTTTTTTAAATAAATTTTTTTGTAACAAGCCATAATAATTTGCCATGAGATATTTATATCTACATTAGTTTTTATACTAATTTCATGCAAGAGAATGCACATTTACCTGTTCATACGTCATGTTCAGGAACAAACTCAGGTTAATGGCGCTAAAATGCCTGGAGAGACGCCCCTAGGATTGTCCGCTTTGCTTATACAGACTTCTCGTCAGTATAAGCAGTGGGAAAAAAATGCACTGCTACCGGTATGTGTTCCATATGTAGAAGAACTATCGAGGAGACAACGGGGATCAAGTCAAGTCAACTTTATTGTCAAATTTGCTATACATGCTTGACATACAGCACAGATGAAATATCAGTCCTCTCTGACCCACGGTGCAAACTGGCAATGCAATAAATAAAAATAGAATAAAAATAGAATAATTGAAAAAACAAACAATATAAACAGTATAAACACGCTCGATAGGAACTAGACAGACTAAACACTCAATATAAACAGAATAAATAAACAGTATAAACACTAGATAAGAACAGGACAGACTAAACACTCAGACAATATAAACAGTATAAACACTCTAGATATGAACTAGACTAAACACTCAAACAATATAAACAGTATAAACACTAGATAACAAGACAGACTAAACACTCAAACAGACAATATAAACAGTATAAACACTCTAGATAGTAACTAGACTAAACACTCACACACACACACACACACACACACACACAAATTGACCACCTCGAACTTCAGTCGCCATTTGGTGAGACTCCACCCAGAGAAGGAAGTGACACGCTATGTCCATTGCTCTGTTGATAATGGGGCTTGCTGAGCGATGGATTAGCTTTTTATCTGTAGCTTACTGTATGAACTAAAATGGGGGAGTCGAGCAGCAACGTTAGTCCAACACAGTAGCAGAGATGGTTTCACGTAAAGGCAGCAACAGCCTGTTGGCTGTGGATGGAGTCTTGTTCTTGGACTCGACTCTAAATTTTCTTTAATAATGACTCGGACTTGAACACTGGGGACTCGAGACTGGACTTGGACTCCAGGTTTAGTGACTCGACTAGAGCACTGTCTTGATATACTGCTTGGGAACATATAAGTACCTTTTGGCCCTAAAAAGGAAAGCACATTTACCTAGAGGTCCAATAATGAGCCCTAGGGGGTATATTAGTGTAGACTGTACCTTGGGGGACTGAACTGGACTCCTACTGTACCCCTGTTTCTGACAGTGTGGTGCTGTTGTGCTTGATTCCGCAAAAATCCAAAAGAATCCGCCATTTGGTAACAGCAAATAATCTGATTAAGATTCCAAAAATGAAAATCGTACATTGATGTATCGTACCTTTGAAAGACAGGAGTGACTTGACTAGGCGAGACTCCGCCATCACTAACATGCCATACGGTACATCCACATGTATTTATTTTGCATAATGCTTCTGAGATACTGAGGCAGTGCAAAAGAACTAATGACTACATCCTCCTGGGCCCCATCCCAAACCACATACTAGTGTCGTACTCTAAATAGTGCTTCAGCACACTAATGGTCTTGTTAATATTTAGACATACTATTTAGCATGCGGGATGCAGCCATGAATACAATATTTTGCACTGACTTGTGACTGGTAACTATGAGATTCAACAATGCAGAGGAGGGTTTCAGCACAAACTGTTTCATGAATTATACTTGCAGTGCCATATGTACACTACAGACGGTTTCAAATTCCCAAATTTGCCTCGTACCAGTCTATAAATTTGCCAAATAATGTTTTGGCAGTCTCTGTCTGTCTATATCTGTAACTGTTTCAATAAACAATGGCATGGCTGTGCAGTGGGTTGTGTTTCCACCTCACAGCTCCAAGGTCCCAGGTTCGATCCTGATTCTGGATTACTGTCTATGTGGAGTTTTACACACTCCCTCTGTCTCTGCGTGGGTTCCCTTACAGTTCTCAAATTTTCATCCCACCTCCCAAAAACATGCTGGTAGGTGGATTGGTGAGACTAATTTAATTTGCCCCTGTGTGTGAGTATGTGTGTACTGTATATGAGGGTGTGCACATGCCATACCATCCAGGATGTATTCCCGCCACTGTCCCAGTATTCATGATATTGGCTTTGGCTCCACCATGACCCAGACCAGGATAAAGTAGTGAAGATGAATGAATGAATGAATGAATGAATGTTTCCATCTACCAACACTTGCCAGCTGGCAAAGATGGTCTGCCAGCTTGGCCTGGGTTTTGGCAGCCAGTAGCTTGTCAGATGGATTGTTTACTAGGCTACAGAGCCCTGCCAGTGACATCTCTACTTCATAAAAAAAAAAAAAAAAGTTTAATAATAGGAATGAGAACCTAAAGCATGGCCACAACATAGGTTAGTAAGGCAAAGAAAAATATCCTTCAGGTATGAGAGCGAGATAATTAATCCATGGCCAAAGAATGAGATCAAGTGTGGCTGTATTTTATTAAAGTGTGATTATTGTATTGTGCCCCCAACTACAGTGCATACAGTATATGGGATTTTATGGTAACTACCAGACTCTTGGGGGGACAAAAAAATAAGTTGCCTGTTGTCAGTTTTTGGTTCAATGTAGACACTGCAAACGTTTACATGCACAATTTACCTCTCAATTTACCTCCCTTTATTTGTCACATGCACACTTCAAACACAGTGAAATTCATCCTCTGCATTTAACCCATCTGAAGCAGTGAACACACGCGAGCGCACACACAGCAGTGGGCAGCCACACCAGAGCGCCCGGGGAGCAGTCAGGGGTCAGGTACCTTGCTCAAGGGCACCTCAGCCCAAGGCCACCCCACGTCAACCTAACTGCATGTCTTTGGACTGTGGGGGAAACCGGAGCACCCGGAGGAAACCCACACAGACACGGGGAGAACATGCAAACTCCACACAGAAAGGCCCTCGCCGGCCGAATGGACTTCA
This sequence comes from Neoarius graeffei, assembly GCF_027579695.1. Taxonomy (NCBI): domain Eukaryota; kingdom Metazoa; phylum Chordata; class Actinopteri; order Siluriformes; family Ariidae; genus Neoarius; species Neoarius graeffei. Next base: position 45,939,260 of record NC_083594.1, read on the forward strand.
TCTTAAACTTCATGACGAGAATTATGGGATGGACATGATCATGAACTTCGGATAGCAAATTATGATGTTAATAAAATGCAAATTAAGTTTTTCCTTATAGCATGCCTCAAAAGAACATTTATGGCCCTTTTCCACTACCCTTTTTCAGCTCACTTCAGCTCGCTTCAGCTCACTTCAGCCCGACACGGCTCGCGTTTCGACTACCAAAAACCAGCACGACTCGGCTCGTTTCAGCCCTGCTTAGCCCCTAAAACTCGCACCGTTTTGGAGTGGGGCTGAAGCGAGCCAAAGCGAGCCGAGTGAGGCTGGGGGTGTGAGCAGACACTCCCCTGTGCACTGATTGGTGAGGAGGAGTGTCCTCACATGCCCACACACGCCCCGCGAGCGCGCTGGGATCTGTAAACATCGCAAACCTGGAAGGAGAAGAATTACGAATTACGAGAATTTCTGAAGCCTTAAGCGCCTCGCCTCATCTATACGCTCTTGCCAGTATCTGTTGGCGTTGTCGGTGACAACAAGCCACAGCACCAAGACCAGCAACACTAACGACTCCATGTCCTCCATGTTTATTGTTTACTATTCGGGTCGTGAGACTACCGCTTAAAAGCTCACTGTCACTCTTTGCGCTGCTTAACGACATCACCTGACGTCCACCCACTTTCGCTAACTCCACCCAATGTGTCCACCCACTTCCAGCCAGCACGGTTCAGCGCGGTTGTAGTCGAAATGCAACTCCAACAGCCCCGCTCAGCTCGACTCAGCACGGTACGGCTCAGCCCGACTCAGCCGCGTTTGTAGTGGAAAAGCGGCATTAGTTGTCTCATTTTTAGTTTGGAAGGATTTTTTTTTTGTCTTCAAGAAAGGTTTTTGTGAGGGTTCCGAAATGGGTTGATGGGTATGGATAATATCCCCATGGGGGCAGTATTGGCTTGAAGGTTAGAGAAATAGCCTGGGGCCCAAACGGTGCCCAGTTCGATTCCTGGGACCGGCAGGTAAATGAGAGGGGAGTTGAGTGAGTGACCAGCACTTCCCCTTTCTTTTGTATCATGGCTGAAGTGCCCTTGAGCAAGGCACCTAATCAACTCCAACTGCTCCCCGGGTGCTGTAGCATAGCTGCCCACTGCTCTGGGTGTGTGTATGCGCATGTTCACTGCTTCAGAGAGGTTAAATGCAGAGGAGAAATTTTGCTGTGCTTGAGTGGGCGGCGCGCTGGTGTAGTGGTCTGTCACCTCACAGCAAGAAGGTTCTGGGTTTGAGCCCAGCAGCTGACTGAGACCTTTCTGTGTGGATTCTCTCCGTGTCTGCGTGCGGGTGCTCCGGTTTCCCCCACAGTTCAAAGACATGTGGTTAGGTTTACATGGGGCAGCCGTGGCCTGAGGTTGGGCTGAAGTGCACTTGAGCATAGCTGCCCGCTGCTCTAGGTGTGTGCGTTCACTGCTTCAGATGGGTTAAATTTCAGTGTGTGTTTTAAGTCTGTGCTTGAGCATACATGTGACAAATAAAGGCTTCTTGGCTTGGCTTTTTATCCCCCGCTGGCTAAAAGGCCTGAAGAGGGATTAAGTCGTGGTGATGTCCGTCCGTCTGCCCCAGGAAGGGCGCTCACCTTCTGAACTCAACTCCTCTTAAAATTTTTGGAGGAATTTCATGAAACTTGGCACGATTTTTTGTTATACATCGGTAATGCGCATATTGCAATTTCGTTCAATTCAGTCGCATTTTACCAGAGTTATGGCCTCGTTACCAGCAGGGGATATTGTGTTCTCGGAGCACTCTTGTTTTGCATGTGACCAAATAAAGGCTTCTTGGCTTGGCATATTTTTTATCCCCCGCTGGCTGAAAGGCCTGAAGGGGGATTGTGTCGTGGCGATGTCCGCAATGACAAGATCGTTGACATGTTTGCCATTCGTCATGCGCGACGCCTTTTACTTAGAAACATTTTGGCCAACGAGCAGGAAGACACCAAGAATAGAGAGATCTGTATCTGTTGATGAGGGTAAGATGTCGAGCCGCTATCTCATACACTGCCGGATAAAGCTGATTTGGCCTAATCATTGTCCGACATCTCAACAGCTCGCAACGAGATGAAAGAATGATGCAAAGACGGTGTTATTTTCTCAAATGTATTTTTTTTCATCTACAAACCTGCAGGTATGTACTCAGGCTGCCAGTCAGTGTGTGAGACCCCCCGTTTGAAAAATCCTAGCTAGGCGCCTGCTTGTTTTACATGCGACCAAATAAAGCCGCCGCCGCCTTCTTCATAAGCGGCGGAGAAAATGGATGAAGTACAACACGGGGTTATATGAAAATGAATGAGGGATTCCTTAATCCAGGATAATGAAGTATTAATTCTCAGAGGTGGACAGTAACGAAGTAGATTTACTTGCGTACTGTACTTTTAAGTACACTTTTTGAAGATCTGTACTTGACTTGAGTATTTTTTTTTTTTGAAACTTCTGACTTTAACTTCACTACATTTGAAAGGCAAATATCGTACTTTTCACTCCACTACATTTCTATCAAGGTCCTCGTTACTATGAAGCAGCTTTGAAAGTGGATGGTTTTTTTTTCTTTATTTTCTAAAACGTGATTATTTTTTGCAGGTGACACTGAGAGCCGATCAGTAATCGCTCGGGTCACGTCACGTCCATAGACTGTATAAAATCAAGTTCAATGATTTCTCATCAGCATTATTTAACAAGATCAGTTGATGGCAGAATGGAAGGAGGCGGTTCTTCTGGAGAACGCACGCACTCATGGCTTTACCAAGAACCCATGTTTCAGTTTTCTGAAAGTCTAATATTCTATTATTCTAATATTTCTAATATTCTTTTCTGAGTCTGGAGCCAGATTCGTGACGTTACCTGCGGAAGCGCCAGCAGGCTGCGAGAGCTTTGCACGGTTTCAGTGCACAGCCTGTGCAGACCAAGCGCTCCCATTTCTCTCTCATTGTCCGGTCTTTTGGGAAACGATGAGTACTAATCCCATCAAGATTGGTGTTGCTACACCGTCCTACAATACATCTGTTAACCATTTTAATAATTACGTGATAACATTGAAGAAATTTGCAGAAAACCACCAGGCTGTTTTCTCATAGCCTGGCTAACGCGACTTCAAAGCTCTACGAGCTATTGGTCTGGCCAAGATATTAAGCCCAACCGTTTCCCAGAGCCCGTGGTTGACCCGCCTCCCTGAAATGCCTCAGTTTGCTACTGGTCGAAGCCAGAAAAGGCTGTGACAAAGCTTAAACCAATCACATCACTCTTTCCTCTGACGTATGCGACACGATGGGGCTAACTGGTAGATTAAACTCTTACCGAAGCCGGTAGGGAGCAAGGCGAAAACGTCCTTCCTTTCAATAAATACCTCCAGGGCTGCTCTTTGCTCCGTTTTCAATGAGAACGTCCCGTTGAATGCTTTCAATACAGCATCTATGCGTAATAGATGCGGAAGCGTGAATGAAGCGCTTCCGGCATAGATTCTGTAAACAATCTATGGCTTCCGGTCGCAGTTCTACTACGTCAGTGCCTTGAACACGCCTCTACCCAGGGCCGTTGGAGATGCTCAAAGTTGATTGGTTCCCGATTTTTCGGGAGCTTGGAAGAGCTGTAGATAGCTTGCCTGGCCAGACTAAGCTCGCAACAGGCCCTCGTGTTGCGTCACGCTTAGGATGGGCGGGCCCAGGCTAGTTTTCTCATAAACAAACCAGCGCTGGCGTAGGATTCAGAAGGAGGCGTCCCGCACGCGACGTCACAGAAATCAATGTTTGCCGGGAAATCCAAATGCCGAGTTTTTTCAGAGGCGGACCAATTCGCCTCAAATGGCTCGATTTCAACTGAATTTTTCTGATATTTGACCAAAGTTTATTATAAAGCAGGAGAGTTGCGTTGATCTTGCTCCTGAATTTACCTGTGATATGCACTTTAAGGTGCATATTCTGGACCAATTTCATGTTTTTTTTTTAAATATGAAAGTTTGTCCCTTTACACACTCATCCAGAAGGGTCATTTTGCACAAGGCCATCTGTCTACAGCAGAAAAAAATAAAATAACAAAACGCGTCTGGAAAAATCCCAAGGGAGTCTGGAGCCAGATTCGTGATGTCACCTGCGGAAGTGCCAGCAGGCTTCGCCAGCTTTGCGCGGTTTCAGTGCACAGCCTGTGTAGACCAAGCGCTCCCGTTTCTCTCTCATTGTCCGGTCTTTTGGGAAACGATGAGTACTAATCCCATCAAGATTGGTGTTGCTACACCCTCCTACCATACATCTGTTAACCATTTTAATAATTACGCGATAACGTTGAAGAAATTTACAGAAAACCACCAGGTCATTTTCTCAGAAACAAACCAGCGCTGGCGTAGGATTCAGAAGGAGGCGTCCCGCACGCGACGTCACGGAAATCAATGTTTGCCGGGAAATCCAAACGCCGAGTTTTTTCAGAGGCGGACCAATTCGCCTCAAATGGCTCGATTTCAACTGAATTTTTCTGATATTTGACCAAAGTTTATTATAAAGCAGGAGTTGATCTTGCTCCTGAATTTGCCCGTGATATGCACTGTAACTCTTCCACACTTCCCATCTGGAGGCTTTGTGGCGTCGTTGGCTTTCCACACGGCTCTTCCCCGCGCGCGCGCTTCAGTAGGCGGGGTGTGGCGGTGATGAAGAGCGGCTCTCCGTTACTCCACCTGCAGTCGGGGCGCGAGCCGAGCTGAGCCAGCGCGCGACTCTCCCCGGAGGAATTAGCGGCTGTTCGGGAGGAGCTGCAGGAGCCGCCGCCGCCGCACAAAATGACAGTCGGCTTGCTTCTTCCTCTGGCGGCCGCTTTAGTCCTCACAAGCTCACCGGTAAGACTCAACGCAGGCGCACCACAATCAACTTCACCTGCGCTCCAGCATACTTTTTAGTTTTGTTTGTTTGTTTGTTTGTTTGTTTGTTGAAGGCGCGTCCGGTAAACTCGGTGCTGTTTGTGGGTAAATCAGTAAAACTAGTTTGTAGATATAAAGTGCGCATGCGTGCGTGTGTGCGCGCGCGGTTGAGCTGCAGTACAGGGATGCGACGCTCGTGCCCTTTTCCTCATCCTCATCATCCTCATCCTCACCAGTGCAGAGGATGCGGTGCTGCCTTTCTTCCTTCCTTCCTGTATAGTGCATGAACCAAAAAAAAAATATTGCATTTTAGCTGATTTTTCCTGCATGCATCCCTCCTCTCCTCTCCTCTCTCCTCCCCTCCAGTGCCTCCTAATTGCACCCAGACTAGTGATGGGACTTGATCTGAATTCCATTCCATCCCATCCAGCATCTTTTTCTTTTTCTTTCTCCTCAAAATGCAAACACAGCATTCTTAAAGTAATGTTTAATGCATTCCAGGTTCAGCTACGTGCTCCTGAAGCTGTTTGGAAAGCCGCAGCATCAGAAGTAGGTTCAGATGCATGGTGGGTGGCAGTCACTCAGTCAGTCTTATTCTCTGGGCTGTGAAGAAGAGCATCACAACGACCGAGAGATTGATTGATTGGAGCCGTTCTGGTTTCTTTCTGTGTTGCATGAAAAGATAGTGACAGCTGTCTGTTCAGAGACACACACGCACGCGTACACTGCCTGGTCTGTGTGGTGTTCTTCATGAGAAATAAAAATAACTGCACTTTTCCTTCTCGCACTTCAGGATGTTTGTTTCACAGTAACGCCAAGGACATAATTCTAAAATTGTAGTCGCAAGGTACCTTATCTGCAGTTTAAATTGCACAACTGGTGATTTACTTTCCTTCACTCGACTCGTTGCTCGTCAGTGTTTATCATCCTGTCCTGCACAAAGGAACGTCTGTTAATGTTCCCGAAGAGGGATTTGCACCACCAGCATGATACGAGATCGTGGCTCGGTGCCACGAGTGCATTCCTTTTAGAGCACGCTGGACTTTGGGGTTGCTCTGCTTACGCAGGCATTGTTTTTCACGGTCTTGGCAGAGACCGCCTCTTTAAGGATCCCTGTAGGTTCTCACGTAGATAATAACGCTGACACGGCTCGATCTTGGTGTGCGATCCGGAGGCACGGGTCAGGGATTGGATTCCACGGAGTCGAGTCATACCCCAGTGCTTTAAAAAAATAATTTTGCAATCCAAATAAAATGCCCGACACTTTTGAACAATTCTTTTCTTTTCCTAAGATGAATCATGTGTCATCTTTCCGATAGGAAAATTGAGTCATAAAATGCCAGCACCATTCAAACGTACTATAACGATTATCCTGGTGCAGTAGAGCCGTGTCTTGGTTAATTATAGATCACTGTAACATGACGGGCTGATAGACTACGGATAGGAAGTGCGACAGTGTGGTACGGTATGAAACGAAAAACCCACCCTGGATCACGTTACGTTCTTAAATATATTGACAGATTTAATTGTCATGCTTGTTGCAGCGTGTTTTCATCATTATTTCTTGTGAAAATGTCCCATAGTGACCTTGCCAGCGCAGTTACAGTGGCATTTAATTAAAAAAAAAAAAACACACAAAAGCTAACGGTTAGAGAAGCAGCTTTGGGACCAAGAGGTTGCCAGTTCAATTCCCTGGACCAGCAGGAATGGCTGAAGTGCCCTTGACCCCCCTCGCCTGCTCCCCAGGGTATGTTGTACGTCGCTTTAGATAAGAGCATCCACTAAATGTAACATCTGGGGTTTTTTTTCCCCCTCAATCACCATTTTCTGGTGTGAATGACCGCTCCGGCGTAGAAGTCGCAGAGACCGTGAACGTTGGACTGTGGTACTGTTGTACAAGTTACAGTGGAAGTTCAGCTCGGTGAGCATGACTTTTTTTGAAAGCCGATCAGTTGAAAACAAGATGAGGAAGCGAGAGAACTGGATATAGACTAAAGGATGAGAAGATTAAAGCGCCGCTGCAGTGTCTTTAGCTAGACATGAAGCGAACGCGAGTTCTGCTGGAATATAGGGAACCTGCAACAAAAGACGAATGTATATGAAATAAGTGTAAAAAAAAATTTTTTTTTTTAATTCCAAAGTAAATCTTGGACCCTGGCGAAGAAAAATTAAATGATAAGTCTGTGCAAGCTGTTCAGCACGGCTTTTTCTTTTCCACTCGTCTTTCCTCAGGGGAGTGCTGGAGATCCGACGGCGGATCCATGCAGACTTGGATTCTCCCAGAATTTCTACACCGTCTTTATCCCACGGGAGCAGCTGCAGGGCCAGAGCATTGTCAAAGGTAAGAGCCGGCAGTGTGTTTAATGAGTCAGGCGTGCTTGTGTGGGTGTTCTTTGGTTTTGCCCACAGAGCTTTCTGCAACAGGTCTGTTTTTTTCACACATGGATGCCTTTTCTCTTTCTGCCTTTCCCTCTCGCTGCCTTCCTCCCCTCCCTTCTCTCTGTCTCTCTCTCTCTCTCTCTCTCTCTCTCTCTCTCTCTCTCCCCCGTCTTGCGCTGGCATCCACTTAAAGCTATTGTGAAATCATTCACTCTGAGCACACTGCATAATGTGCATATGTTGTTCATAAACAGAGCCATTTTTCTGGCAGCGCTGACAAAACTCTCGGTTGATGATTCCACATATTGCATATAAAACGCACGCATTCATTTTGAGGCCGACACAAAATCGTTCGGGCTGATACGCAAGAATCGTGCGCCGTTATTGAAAACGCCAGTCGAAGGCAACCACTAAAGTGGCGCTTTTGTACTGTTTACAATTAGCACGATTATAATTCTTCCTTTATTACATTATCAGACCAAATGAGGCTCCATTTAAAAAAAAAAAAAAAAGTAATCCACATTAAATGAGCAGTTGAGCAGCGTGGCTGTCTCTAGTCGGGAAAATTAAATCTCCCGTTCATCTCCCGCTGTGTATATTTGTTGGCGAATCCTCCCTCTTTCCCTCCTCTCTCCCTCATCCACCGTGTTTCGAGCGTAATACTCGAGTCACTCAGTTGTTGTGCCGCCTTTTGACGAAGACTATAGAGAATTAACGAATATAAATATTAAAAACGCTGCATCATTGTCAGCTTGACCGAATGCTTCACGAAAAGGCCTCATTTGTCAAAGTGGATACGACGTGGACGTTTACACAAGAAATGGATTATTTCACATTTATATTTAACAGCTATTCCAAGAAATCGAGTCGTACATGAGCTGAAAGCTGACGAGGCGCGTAGCACCGAGTTGTACTATAAGCCATGTACGACGAGATTGAGTGGAATAACTGTTTTATTCTATCCACGTTCGCTGGATTTTGAGAAACGGAGCATTTTTATTTAATTTTTTGCAAATTCGGTAAATAAAAACTTGATACAAAACGTCCGACAAAATAATTTCTGTTTAGAATGTAATTTGTGAAAAATGCGATAATTCTTGAAAACATTTTTTTTTAAATACGTTCTTTCCTTCAAATACTGTTATTCCTTTGTATTTTTTGCGGTTTTCTTCTTCTTTAGGGTGGAACAGGGGATATTGGAGGGGAGGGGACTATATATTCTTTTAGCTATTTCTGTTTCTTTAAAGTGCCATTCCACCATTGGATGTATTCTTTGGCATAAAATACAATATATTTTGACAACATATATAAATGGTATCACTAGACAGAGAAATCTTTTAGCTTCAAAATGATATATCAAACATAATTTTTTGACAACGACAAGTATATTAATTTTGCGACCAAAGTCACCTACCCTTTTAATTTCCGCGCATAATGTCATCGGCAGGTTCCCTTTCTTGTGTACCACGTGACGTGTGACGTGGCACATATCAGCAATGGCGGATAGAACGCGATAAAAATAATACCAATAAATCTAGCTAATACCAATAAATCTAGCTAACTGAAAGATTAACTCAAAATTTTTCGCAATTTTTTTGGCCCCCATATACGAGGAGAAATGACTCTCTCACTTTGGGGGTTTCCTGGTCTAAAAATAGACCGACACGTGGTACACAAGAAGGGGAACCTGCCGATGACATCACGTTTCACTACCGCGCGGAAATTAAAAGGGGAGGTGACTTTGGTCGCAAAATTAATATACTTGTAGTTGTCAAAATTGTTTGATATATCATTTTGAAGCTAAAAGATTTCTCTGTCTAGTCATGTTGTCATAAAATATATTGTATTTTATGCCAAAGAATACATCCAATGGTGGAATGGCACTTTAAAATACTTTATTTATTTTTTTTTAGATATATTTTTGGGCTTTTTTTTTCACCTTTATTGGATAGGACAGTGTAGAGACAGGAAATGAGCGGGGGAGAGAGACGGGGAGGGATTGGGAAATGACCTCGGGCCGGAATCGAACCCAGGTCCCTGGATTTATGGTATGGCGCCTTATCCACCTGAGCCACAACGCCCCCAAAAATACTTAATTTTTGGGGGGTTTTGTTTTCGAGTAGAGTTTTTATTTCGTCCTCGGTTGGTTCAGCAACGCGCGCCGCCATTTTGTTTTTCCTCTACTCACGGTATATGAGCTGATAGCCGAGTAGTAGAGTAGCCAATCTGAGCATGCGATTGTGAATGCGGATAGAATAATTCCAGCTAGTTCGTGTCGTATAGAGTTTGCGGACATTTCCGTAAAAGACGATTATGTAATAAGATTGCGTAAACCTTGATTGATCAGCCTGATCTACAGTCCTGTGCAAAAGTCCTAGGCACGTGTAAAGAAATGCTGTCGACCCAAAGTGGCTTAAAAATAATGAAATTAAATGTTTTAATGTTAAAAAAACAACTGTAATCAGTAAGCCATAATAACTGAAACAAAGTCAGTATTTGGTGTGAGACGACCCTTTTGCTTTAACAAAACAAAAACAGTCATCTCAGGTCCAGTGAGTGCAGTTTTATGCGGAAATGAGCTGTAGGTTTTACTGAGCATCTTCCAGAACCAGCCACAGTTCTTCTGGACACTTCGACCGTCACACTCGCTTCTTCATTTTGCACCAAAACCCAGCAGCCTTCATTATGTTTTCTTTTTTCATCTGAAAAGTGCTCGCAGGGATCGAAACGGGCGGTCGCCCACTCGCCAATGCGAGTTGGAAAGGGTACGGGCGACTAGTGACATGTACTTGACCGAGTGGGCGACTGGCTCGCCACGCTGTATCTGTCGAACTACTCACTGCCTCGATGGTTTTGATCAACGATTCTCGCCCATTTTAAGCAGAACTTGGTCTGTTTTACTGTTTTTTACGATAATTTCAATAGATTTTGTGAGACATTTGTCAAGTTGGCATAGACGCGGGCGCCGCCATATTGTTTACACTACCGTTCAAAAGTTTGGGGTCACCCAGACAATTTTGTGTTTTCCATGAAAAGTCACACTTTTATTTCCCACCATAAGTCGTAAAATGAATAGAAAATATAGTCGAGACATTTTTCTGGCCATTTTGAGCATTTAATCGACCCCACAAATGTGATGCTCCAGAAACTCAATCTGCTCAAAGGAAGGTCAGTTTTATAGCTTCTCTAAAGAGCTCAACTGTTTTCAGCTGTGCTAACATGATTGTACAAGGGTTTTCTAATCATCCATTAGCCTTCTGAGGCAATGAGCAAACACATTGTACCATTAGAACACTGGAGTGAGAGTTGCTGGAAATGGGCCTCTATACACCTATGGAGATATTGCACCAAAAACCAGACATTTGCAGCTAGAATAGTCATTTACCACATTAGCAATGTATAGAGTGGATTTCTGATTAGTTTAAAGTGAGCTTCACTGAAAAGAACAGTGCTTTTCTTTCAAAAATAAGGACATGTCAAAGTGACCCCAAACTTTTGAACAGTAGTGTATGTGCGCAGTATACACCGCTACATGCAGCATGGCCGCGTGAAGTTTCGTTTCTTCCCTCCCGTTCATTTTCGTTGCTGCCCGTGAAGACAAATGTAACTTGAACCGCTATTGGTCAGATAGATTAGACCCCTGCGAAGTTTAAAAGTCCTTGGCTTGACATTTCTGACAGCTATCAAAACAAACGGATATCGCTCAACAAGTATGTGGCCCTTATTTCTGTTTCTTTTAAATACTTGGTAGCAAAGCCACCATTTTGTTTTTCTCTACTCACAGTATATAAGCTGATATCCTAGTATTAGAGTAGCCAATCAGAGCGTGCGATTGCTCAGCCTGCAGGTGATGAGAGGGAGTATGTGGCAGGAGATGTAGAGCCCCAGGAGAGACAGAATGAGGAGGTGGAAGATGAAGATGACGAGGAGGCGCAGCATGATGTGGTGTATGACCCGATTGATGATGATGATGATCTGGATGAGGGTTTCGAAGATTGTGATGATAATAAGATGACTGAGGAAGAAGTTTATAGACAGTTGAAATTGATCACTCGTGTATAATATGGTTGTATTATATGAATAAATACAGTAGACCCCCGCCTATTCGCGGTTCAGTATTCGCGAATTCACATATTCGCGGGATTTTATATAGAACATATCTCCTATACATTCGCGGAAATCTCAGCGATTCGCAGTCATTTGCGGCGAACGTATCGAACGTTTACGCACTGCTACATTCTCGGAGCCGAATGCTCGCTCGCTATTGGCTGAAGTTTGAATGGCGGGCTGCTGCTCGTTGGCTGATAGGAATGAGCGCATTGTACAGTACAGTCTCGCGGTTCCCGTAGTTCAGACTTGTTCACGTGTTGTGCGTTCTTGGTATTTTTGAATAATTTTTACGCCCTACAATGGCTTCTAAACGCTCTGCATCTTCTAAGGTGGGGTTTACATTAGACCGTATCAGCGGATCATCAGATTAACGTTTTTAAAAACGATTAGCGTGCACACAGCAACGCCAATACACGATTCGCGTGCACACAGCAACGCCAATACACGGATACGCTAATCACATGACTAATTCGGCACATAAGTTGAAATGTGTCAGTGCGGCTCATCGCTTCCTCCTCAGCTGCTGCGCTCCAAATCACTCCGCCCTGAACAGCGAGTGCCCTCTGGAGGGTGCGCACTCCGGCCCTGCGCAGCTCACAGAGCGCGCGAGTGTAGTGCACAAGCAGTGATTCGGGACTGAGCCGCTGTGCGCTAGTCACTTACCACTTGCAGTGGAAGGATGGCAAGCCTAAAGACAATCATAACTACACAATGGGCAGTATTTGCATCAGTATTTGCAGTATTTTCATACTTTTATACTCTTTAATGAAAGGTGATACAAGGCGGAAGTCCGCGCCGTTTTTCAGCAGTCGCGTCACATGACCAATGCCAGCGAATCAGGAAGGTGGATGTCACAGTGACGTCGTCCAATGACGACGCCAGCTAGAGCTCAGCACAGCGTATCCACGTATTCTCAATGTTTACACAGCACCAGACCAGACACGATCTGGATTGAATACGTGGACCCTGGCGGATTCCCGTTTCCCGGCGTTTCCAGGCGTTTTAATGTAAACGGACAGTGCATCCACGAAGAAAACGAGACAGATACGGTCTAATGTAAACTTGGCCTAAGGCTCCTGCCAAGGAACCTAAGCGCCAGAAGAAGGTAATGACGCTGCAGGAGAAGGTAGGACTTCTCGATACGGCATCAACGAGAGTACCGTACGCTACATAAAGAGCAGTTTTATGGGGGGGTTACAAGTATTCGCGATTTTGGCTTATTCGTGGCCATGTTCGGTCCCTAACCCCCGCGAATACTGAGGGCTTACTGTATATAAAATCGGCTTGAAATTTGTAATTATAAATACGGACCAGTGCTACTCCATTCGGACCAGTACCTCTGAGAGGCAAATGGACCAGTGCTCCCAAATTCCCATTTCGATCCCTGGCTCGCTTATCATAAAATAAGCTGCTCGGATACTTTTTTTTTTTTCCCTGTAACATTTAATTTATTGCTGGAAAACGAACGTTTGGAACTCCTAAAATGTTTTTCTACTGACTTAATAATGTAGAAATCTATAACAAAGCTTGTATGAGGGGGGAAAAAAATAGGGAGCCGAAGACTTTTGCACAGCACTATAGATTGTTTTAAGTAGCTTGTTTGTTTCAAGTCCATGCATTAAGTTTAAAAGGGGGGACTAAACAATAGGGCACAAGAATTGATGCCTGATAAGAAGAGGAACGAAAAATGGTGCCGTATTAAAGGTGTAAAAGATGGCGTGTGTCTGTGGGAGCTGACACGATGCGATGGCTGAGCTGCACTACTGGAAGATTTAGCACATGCCGTGCTTAGGAGGCACTCTTTCACCACTTAGTCATCATTTTGACACGTTCACCTCTTTTTGAGGGTGTCGCAAGGCTTGGTAATTTCACTTGGTTCGGAAATCTGCACTGAATTTTGGTTTGGTTTGTCCTCCACAAGTATTCGTGCACAGGTTTACGAAAGGATTGATTAAATGAACAAGGCACAGTATTGCAGCCTGCCTGGTGGTGTTTTGTGTTCTGGTTGTAGGAGTGAAAATCTCACTATGATCCCAGTAGAAATGCATGGTTCTGATTACTTGCTGGTGAGTCCAGACGTTATTAGAACGTTTTATATTTAATAAACGGATGAATAATGAGACGGAAATGAGTTGTTTGCATGTGGAAAAACACCATGTGTGCAGTGTCGCTTCTAGTGGAAAACGGGCTTAATTTATGAACCCAAGGTCCCTGATTTTTCTCTGCTGTAGCTAATACTTTTAAACTATGTGTATTGGATGTTTTTGGGAATGTATTGTGCGTCTTTGCGCCCACTGACAACACAGACACCACAATAGTGCATATCATATTTGATTTACATCATTTCCATTCTCATCAGTTCATCATTCATTGAGCTTTTTTTTTTCTTCCCCCTCACGTGGATAAAATGCATAAAGAGTACCTGAGTCTTCGTTTCAGTAGGGGAAAACCCCCCCCCAACATGAACTGTCTACCAGCTTAAATGCACCTTGGTACGGATTCGCCACGTCTCTGGAACGCCGTTCTTCCAAAACTTTCCATCGGTGTTCAATTGGGTTGAGATTAGGGCTGGGCGATATGGCTGAAATCTGTATCACGATATCAGTGTTTCATATTGGTCGATATCGATAATTAATTATTGAAACATTTTATGACCTATTTAAAATAAGGACCAGGAGGGAACAATACTAAATTCAAACATTTATTTTAAACTTCCTCTGACGGCCAATAAGCAAGGAATGTCAACACGCATGTTCGATGTTACGTTCACAACAAAAACTGAGCAATTATCAATAATAAAGTGCTTAAAAAACTTGTTATAAAAACATGAGCAAAGTGTTAAATGTAAACATAGCAAAACCTGCTATGTGAGAAGGACGGTCATATATTTAATTTTTTACTGCAAGTTTAGTGCAAAAAAAGTTCACCCTCTGGTGAATAACATTTAAAAACATAAATAAAAATATGCAGTGCTTTATAAACAAAAGAAATTGAGTGAAACTGAGGTAGACTTAGACTATTCTTAAACTATTGAAGTATATTTTCATTGAAGGTTTAATAAAATAAAAATAGTGTTTTGTAAACATAGAAGAAATTAAAGTAAAACTGAGGTAGACTTAAGACTTTACATCTGTAACATCTGACCTTACTGACTTTATCCACAATTTCCTCGCTCGTTCCGGCACTCATCTTTCTTTTCTTGGCCACACTGTTTCTGGAAAAAAAAAATAAACACAACAACGAGACAACGAGATGGCGCAACCAAACGCGATACTGTTACATGATTGGCTATCAGCGTGTCACTCCCTATGCGTTGCTAGGCACCAGAGGACGAGTGCCTTTGCTCATGTAACCAAGCTTGCTTCGCAACAACAGTTGATTGAAAGCGGACCTAAACCAGCGAGAGCTCTGGCTAACGCTTGTTTCTTGAAAAAAAAAAAAAAAAATTCTATCGAAACGTTCTATCGAAGGCATTTTCTATTGTTCTCAAGTATGTGTCTATCGCGATATGTATCGTTATCATTTTATCGCCCAGTCCTAGTTGAGATCTTGTGATAGCAAAGTCATAGTATATGTCGTACATCGTTTTCATCCTCGTCAGATCATTCAGGGAGCTCTTGCGTCTTGTGATTGGAGGCGGGGTCATTCTGGAAGAGACCACGCCCATCAGAAAAGAAATCGTCATTTGCCATGGTAGGGTAAAGGTGATCGCTTAGAATGCCTGCCATTGGTTTTCCCTTGAATGCATACGGTGCAGTGGTTGCCACCTTTGCCTCACAGCAAGAAGGTTCTGGGTTCAAGCCTGACGGCCAACGGAGGCCTTTCCGTGTGGAGTTTGCATGGGTTTCCTCAAGGTGCTCCGAGTGCATACCGTACGTCCCAAGCCTGGATAGATTGCGGAGGGCTCACTCACTCCTTCCGGCTTGCCCCAGTTGCGCGTGTGGTGTTGCTGCTGTTGATCCACACGTCATTAATTGAAGCATAGTTTTACGCCAGATACCCTTCCTGCCGCAACCCTCCATTTTCTTGGCTTGGGAAACAACCATTCACGCCTATCGACAGTAACCAGTTAGCCTAACTGCATGTCTTTGGTCTGTGGGGGGAAACCAGGACGCCTAGAGGAAACCCATACAGACACAAGGAGAACATGCAGACTCCATACAGAAAGGACCCCCATTGGCTGCTGGGCTCAAATCCAGAACCACCTTGTGCTCACCACTACACCACCATGCTGCCTGGTCATACCAGGAAGAGCATCTGGCGCAAGACCTATGCCAAATCAAATATGCGTATCGTGGTGATCCGCTGTGGCGACCCCTAATGGGGGCAGCTGAAAGATGAAGACACTGTATCCAGTGGCCCATGCTATAGTAACCCAGTCCAAGCTAATTTCATTTGCTCCAGGTTCTAATCTTCTCCATCATTTGAGGAATAACAAAACTGGTCCAAATCAAGGTCGACTCTTCTTCAGGGTTCTGGCAGTGACGACGATCAGAAACGTCCAGCTCGTCCGTGAGGACTGCAAGGACAAGTCTTTGCTTCTCCACAAACCTTGTTGGCACCGCCATTGTTTCTGGTTCAGTAGTTTTGATGGATTATATCCCAGACAGTAAACGAGAGGCATGATGTTTTACGTGTTGTAGCCTTTCTGAATACTAACTAATCAATTATTTTGTTTACGATGGATCTGGATGTTTGGACACTGCCTTAATAGACTTTTTGAGTTCGTGGCCACGATGTCAGATCTTCACTTTATTCAAAGCGAACGGAGGTTCAGTACCAAACATCACTGTGCTGTCCTTTTAGAAAGAGAGGAAATAAATCCTGTACAGCCATTTAAGGCTGCACCGCTGTACACCTCAGGTTTTTGATGAATGTGCGGGAGCTTGCGATATTTTTGGGGCGAACAGTGCTAATAGGGGAAGGGGGTCATCACCGAGCTTGCGGTGGTGATCATGATGCTGCATAACCTAGAAGCGTCACAGGGGAGAGTAATGGGCCAGGTGGTGTGTGTGAACACAGAAACAGGCTGAAAACCTGTGAGATCATTCGTTCCATGCTGCCTCTTTTTTTTTGCTATGTTTTTCTTTTTTTTCTTTTAGGGTTTGTATGGGGCGGGACGTTCACATGAACTTGATTTAATTCTTGAGCCGTATTTGACATGCAATGTAAGATGAAATTGTAATACTACTGTATAAAAGTGCTGTGGATATGTGGTTGAGCTAATTAGCCACCATATGTGTGAAAGACAGGAATTGGATCAGAGACCAAGCTGAGCCATGTGGACAGAATTGGAAATGACTCGCCAGGGTTCCTGTCAAGCTGTTGACCAGCATTCATGGAATATATTCTCGGGCTTTGCTTCTATGTCGAGGTGTCAAACTGCTGATGTTACGGTTGCTTTCACAAGGATTTACTTGTACAGTATGTCTTGCAAGGGGGTACATGATTATAGCGATTTTGCTGACACCCCCCCCCCCCCCCCCCTTTTTTTTTTTTTTGAGATGGTCCTCTGAAATTTTCAGCTCCCAGGGGTTTTTGACGTCTTAAACAAAAAAAACCTAGGGATTCTGCAAGGATCTTGTTGTAGAAGGGTAGTATCTCACTGGATACAACAATTTGCGATAAAATATGCGAATTAGCGACAATTTTCACTTGGAATCACACTGATATTGGCATATTTTACCGCAATTGCATCTCCAACTAGTCGCAGGCTGTCGCAGCTCGGCTTTCCCTCGGCAGGCAGGGAAGTACAGGAAGCCTCACGGAAACTGACTTGAGAAGGGTTCGCGACGGCTTTGCGACACCAGTGACGCGTTTGCGGCTATTTTGAGAGAAATTTTGTCACACGAGTTTTTTGAACATGTTTAAAATTCCAGCGATGAAGGACTTTGCGACTCATGCGAGGAAATTGAGAAGCCCCGCAAATGTTTCCAGACACTTTTGAAACTCTCTCGCGAATGACGTTTGCAATTTGTCGCAAGCTGTCGCAGCCCAGTGAGACACTGGCTTAAGGTAAAAACAGTCAATCTGCTGAAAATTATCAAAAGCCTTGCTAAAGCTATGGTCACGCTACAGCTTGTAATGCTTTGCGGTAGGTTATCGATGAAAACAAGGCGTTTTGGTCTGCACTGTTACCTCACAGCAAGAAGGTTCTGGGTTCGAGCCCACCAGCCGATGGGGGCCTTTCTGTGTGGAGTGTGCATGTTCTCCCCGTGTCTGCGTGGGTTTCTTCCGGGTGCTCCGGTTTCCCCCACAGTCCAAAGACGTGCAGTTCGGTTAACATGGGGCAGCTTTGGGCTGAAGTGCCCTTGAGCAAGGCACCTAACCCCCTAACTGCTCCCTGGGCAGCTGTAGCATAGTTGTGCGTGTGTTCACTGCTTCAGACAGGTTCAGTGCATAGAGGAACTTCACTGTACTTCTTTTTAAATAAAGTTGCTCTTATTATTCTTTGGTGGCGATATACAGATGAGCTAAAAGTTGTGGTCACACAGCAGGCGAACACTTGGTTGACAAGCCTTCGCATGCTTGAGAGGCCACACGCGCTCACAGGACCCAGTCATCATGGGAAACACCTGATGCTGACTGCAAAGTGATGGTGTTATCATGGTCATGTTTGTTTTTAGCCTTGTTTACGACTCTGCTTTCGGTTTCAATTTTTTTTGCCTGAAGCCTATAGAGGCGCCTGTCTATATGTGCATGTTTAACCAAGTTAGAGTGTGTTTAAGAATGTAATTGGCGTACTGACTATGTAAGCGCCATGTGACATAACCTCGGTTCTCAATGTAATCCTCCGTGGCTGAGCAGTCCAGAACGCTGTCCAGGAAAGGAACAGATTTTGAAACGTCCGTTTGAATCGTGGCGTCAAAGTAAAAAGCTGAGCTCAGACCTGCACAGGTCTCTAGTGTAAATATCACGCCTGCTAATAAACACTCTTCCTGCACTTAGATCCATCTAACGCTGCATACCTGATCGAATATTGGCAAAGTCTCTGTGAAAAGAGTCCTTACATGCACGTGCTGATTGTGCTCAAATAGGCATCAGGTGTTTCCCATAATGATTGGGTACCAAGCGTGCGCACAACATGCTCTGAGAGATCTCCGAATGTAAATGCACTTTTTAAGTCTTGGTGAAGGTTAGGCTATGCCTTGCTGTGTTGATGAGGCTCCCATGAGTATCAGGAACATGGATTCAAGACACGTACATCTCAAGAGGCTCAAAGAAGGTTCCCCGAGCTTTGGGAAGTATTCCCAAACCCATCTGCGAGTATTGGCTGCTTAGTTTGCCAACAAAAACATGGCCACCAAATTTCAATGCATGCGATGCAATTTTTTGCACCGTTTTTGAACACTCATGAGGCGAAGACACAACAACAAACAGCTGATGAAGCTCGGAGAGCAGTCGCCATGTGTTGCACGATGGGTGGCGATGCCACTAAGTTTTCATCGCCGAGTATTCGCAAACCCATCTCGAGCTGTATTGTAACGAGAGCCTAACTACTGTGTGTGGTTTCCTCATGAGTATAAAGACCACGCTTTAACTAGATAGATAGCTACGTTGTGAACGTATGTAGCTTTCAGGGCTATGTATAGTAGAAAATGAAAGTTTCCTGATGTTACCTGTTTTCCCGGGTCGTCATATATATATATATATATATATATATATATATATATATATATATATATATATATATATATATATATATATATATAATATGTGTGTGTATGGAGTTCAAGTTGATGCAGCACAAACATCCCCAAGCTATTTTGCAATAGTTTATTTAAAATCCTCTGTAATATTGTCTCTGTTCGTCTTCCTTCTTTTCAATAAGCGTCACGAATGGCACTGAAATTCCGAGTCCTCCAAACATGGCCGTTCCGGATTACGTTTCCCAAACGCCACAGCCGCCTCCATCTCCTGAATTCTAAGAACTACACCTGTTTTCCATCATCCCTTTAAGCCCAGCAGTCACAAACGCTCTACGCAAAGTAGTATCACCCTGTGTCCCGTACCTGAATATACCGAGCCTTCTGATTTCTAGTGCCACTTGACTTTGTTTACGTTAGTTTGACTCTGTTCCCTCGCCTGCCCTTCGACACGCTGTTTGCTGATCGACCGACCCATGCCCGACCCGGACTACGCCTCCTGTTTACCGTTTTTGGTTTGGTTACCAGTTTGCGACGCACCCGCTCTCCCCTGCACCTGCATCCGTAAGTGCCTGCACCCTGACAATAAGACCGTAGCCTTCCCGTTATTTTCCTAATCTCTCTGCCGGTGTGTATCGTCCCAGAACCGCGCCTTATTTTGTCTCGTCTCGTCGTCTTCCGCTTTATCCAGGACCGGGTCGCGGAGGCAGCAGTCTAAGCGTGGAAGCCCAAACTTCCCTCTCCCCAGACACCTCGGTCAGCACCTCGGGAAGAACACCGAGGCGTTCCCAGGCCAGCCGAGAGACATAGTCCCTCTAGCGTGTCCTGGGTCTTCCCCGGGGCCTCCTCCCGGGGGGACATGCTTGGAACACCTCCCCAGGGAGGCGTCCAGGAGGCATCCGAAAAAGATGCCCGAGCCACCTCAGCTGGTTCCTCTCGATGTGGAGGAGCAGCGGCTCTACTCCGAGCTCCTCCCGAGTGACTGTGCTTCTCACCCTATCTCTGAGGGAGTGCCCAGCCACCCTGCGATTTAATTATTGAAATTTTCATCTTCGTTTTAATTTCCTTATTTTGTTGTCAGAAAATTAAAACGAAGATGAAAATTTCAATAATTTCACCGCCATCAGTGAATTAAGCATTATTAACTCAGTGAAGCAAACAGGATTACTTAATCATCAGGCGTCGGTGCTTTGTAACACCCACTGTACAGTAGATGCATTAGGATTAGCTTGGTTTGCTTTTCATCCACTCAGAAACTTGGAGCTTCCTGATGGCACACCTGCCATCATCATGATGGCACTTCTGTGCGTAATGTATTGGATCTTTAACCAGATGCATGCTGAGCGCTGATGCATGGGGGTACTGTGTCTACCGATTGCCGAGGCCCGCTGAGGAGTGATAAGCCATGAAAAAGTGATATTCCTGTGACTGCACACCGGTGCGTAAAGCTTCACCTTGTACAGAGAGCTGGATCCTACCCCTTGGAGTGTAAAAGACAGCAAGAGAGAGAAAGGTGGGGGGGACAGGAGGAAGAGATACACTGATAGTCACTTTAGGACAAATTGATTTTGAACGGTACTTCCTCCTCCTGGAGAGGAGCTCTTAAAGGCTAGTGTCAGAACGCATTCAGGAGAACATCACTGATGCATTTCACACCTTAACCGCTTCATAGCTGTAAGTGTGGCACTTGGGACTGAAGTTTCATTGGCTGTAGTCGGTAATTCAAGCGGAAGACCATTTACAGCCTCAATTGATGGGGCATATGTAGGTTGCTTGGGTTCCCTTGTTGGATTTGAAGTCGGGATGCAACAATACCATGAACCTCATAAAACGTTGGAAACATAAAAGGAGTCCATGGTTTATAGCACACAGCAGCAACCAAGGTCAACAGACAATGGGATGCGAGTGAGCACTTATTCAGTGTGGTGTTCTTGACATCAAGGCATGCAGTGAAAAAATACATACTGTCCATAATTACACAAGTAATCCATGTTATGTCAAGTACCACTCAACTAAGTCAAGAGAAACGACAGTCCTTTATTGCTTTAAGACATTAAGTGTCTTTTCTTTAATAAAGATAAAGAATTAGAAGGGGTGTCGGCACTTTTTTGACCATTACTGAATGCGATATATATTATTTGCCAGCTGGAAGGTCCGTATCATGAAATACCGTGACGAGGTCCTGAAAGTACTGACTGAGGCCCTCTGGGCCGAGGCCAGTGTTCAAGGCCGAGGTCACGGTATTTCACCATACGGACCGACCTTAAGCTGGTAAATAATATATTTATTTTTTTCTTTAGCAAATTCTAACAGAAAACGAGAGCGCCTGAAAGGGAAAACCGAGCCGAGGCACCATTTTGAATCCTCATTCACGGCTGTAATGCAAATGGCTTCCTCCTCGGTATACAAGTGCACTTCCATGGCAGGGGAAAAAAAACTACATTTTGCCGCCTATGTCGTCCCCTATTTATACAAAATTGAGTCATTCAGGATTCAGCCATGTTTTTGCTCGGCGTTAGCAACAGTTAGAGGTTTTTAGCTTTCTCCTGAAATGTTTTATTATTTCTTTCTCAGAGTAGTAAAACTCGCTTTCGCTGTGAAGACTGTCGTTATCGCTATCCATGCTGTAAAATTAATGCTATTCTCCTGAGAAATGCGAAAATAAGGGTCACGTCAGGAAGGGCATCCGATGTAAAACCTACGCCAAATAAAATGTGCAGAACAGATCCGCTGTGGCGGCGCCCAACATAGGGGAGCAGCCGAAAGGAGATTATTATATACAGTATATTCCTGATTGTGCCAACTAACTCTTGAATCTATTCCTTTTGGCAAAAATCCATGAAATTTTACTGTTTTATTTTTTATTCCTTGTTAGTTCTGCATTTACTATTAAATACGTTTTTGAAATACATGTCCGAACAGTTACCACAATAATTGCATGGAAAAACCATGCTCATCAGGATAAAAAGACAAGGAAAAATTCTCATGCTCCGGTCTTTTTTTTTTTTTTTAAATCCAAACTTGATCAAAAGAGTCAACCACTCAGTTTGAGTGAAGTTACTGTACGTGCAAAATTGGAAACATGGAAGGTAGGATATACCATCCACCCCACAACAGAACCTTGCTGCCTCTGTGATGTCGGAGTTGTTTACGTGTACACCTAATAACGCTCAACAGTGTCACTCTATGGCTTTAGATTTCATTTTTTGTATTTCTTTTTTCCTCCGGGAAATCGCAGGCAGGGAGAGATCAGTATCGCACAGGCCTATAAGTTATTTTTTATCTTGGTATCAGTCAGCAAATAAAAAAAATCCCCATATACTAGTACTCGTATTCAGTCAGAATTAAAATTGGTATTGGTGCATCCCTCAGTTGAAAACACTGCAGCACAAGATTGCTGTTCGACTTTCTTGACTGACTTACACTCCGTTCAGACTGCAACCTGAAACGACCCATATCCGATTTGTTGTGAAATCCGATTTTTTTTTTTTTTTTTTGTTAGGCCGTTCACATTACCAATTATATGAGACTTGTATGCGATCTCCAATATGAACGGAAAACGACCCAAAAGTGTCCCGCATGCGCAAATTGACACGTAATAAGCACACCTACGTAATACGTAAACAAAAAAAAAAAGCGCACTCTTCAAGTTTGCGAGTAAAGCATGGAGATGAGGCGAGACCTGGCGATGTGGTTTTTGTGGCGGCGGCGGAACTCACACAATAATCTGATTAATGTGGGCAGCAGACTAATGAGACCGAAGGTGTCAAATTACTGGAAATTTCCAGAACAATCTTATAATCTTGTAATACAGGATGGTTTAAGTTATAAATCAGTTATAGAAACTGTTTTATTTAATCAGGCTAACAGATCAACATCCAGGTCCCTACCAAATCCACCATTAGCTTGATCAATTCTATAAAAGTCTATTTAATTTCTGAAAACTGTACAAATGTTGTTGTTTTCCACCAAAGAGGCGGGATTAGCCAACGCAGAATAGTGACGTTTGTCTCTTGTTGATGACGTGTAGGTCGCATGAATGCGACCTGTCCGGTCAGACTGCAGTCGCATGTGAAAATAACGGATATGCATCGGAATTAGGACCACATATCCAAGCGGCCTGGGTCGCATGTGGAAAAAATCGGACTGGTGTCGTTCAGATTGTCAATAACAAATCGGATACAGGTCGCATATGGGCAAAAAAATCGGATATGGGTCGTTTCAGGGTGCAGTCTGAACATAGTCTTATTCTGTGCTCATCCTGAACCAAACCACTTTTGCTTCACAGAAGAACATCACGTTCTTTCTATCTGCAAGAACAGAAACAAGATTCCACTTATGATATACAGTACCAGTCAAAAGTTTGGACACCCCTTCTAATTCACTGCGGTTTATTTTTTTTAATTATATATCTCTGCTCCGAAGGACATATTTCTATCTGTCTGAAACACCCTTTTTCTCAGCAACCACAAATCGTAGCCACTTGGTGCTTGGTACCGAGCTTCAGCTTGGGGTTCTATACCGTGTATCCTGTTTTCAGGTCTGTCGCACATCGACTTCCTGTTTACCGACTGAATTGATTTATGAAACATATAGGGTGGATTTTGACGCTATTTCAAGAAGCAAAATGCTATTTCAAAATGACAGTTTACCAGGATGCGATTTGAAATCCCTGGGGAGAGACACGGCTCTTTTACTTACTCATTTCAGATTTAATTATTTGTTGAAGTCAACATTCATAAGTGTCCTTTTCCTTCGATTGTTTGCATTGTGATATAAGCGAGAGCGGAGGGATACGCAAGTGAGCAGTAGCTCACAGTTGATCTTTTTTTTTTTTTTTTTTAATTAATTCAAAGATTTCATTTCTTAATCATTGTCATTTCTCTTTTACTTATGGATTACTACAGTTGTGAAATAGGACTATTTGATTATTTGTATGTTTATTATTTATTGTTTGATCTCAAACGCATGAAGAAGGCAAGAAACTCGTCCACTAATGAACTTTTGACGAGACACAGCTGTTAATTGAGCAGCATTCCAGGTGACGACCTCAGGAAGCTCATCTCATCTCATTATCTCTAGCCGCTTTATCCTTCTACAGGGTCGCAGGCAAGCTGGAGCCTATCCCAGCTGACTACGGGCGAAAGGCGGGGTACACCCTGGACAAGTCGCCAGGTCATCACAGGGCTGACACATAGACACAGACAACCATTCACACTCACATTCACACCTACGGTCAATTTAGAGTCACCAGTTAACCTAACCTGCATGTCTTTGGACTGTGGGAGAAACCGGAGCACCCGGAGGAAACCCACGCGGACACGGGGAGAACATGCAAACTCCACACAGAAAGGCCCTCGCCGGCCACGGGGCTCGAACCCAGGACCTTCTTGCTGTGAGGCGACAGCGCTAACCACTACACCACCGTGCCGCCCCCTCAGGAAGCTGGTTAAGATAATACCAATAGTATGCAAAGTGTCCTCAAGATTCTTCAGCTGGATACGCTGAAGAATCTAAAATATGCAACGTTTTGATGTCTTCAGTTTTGTTCTTCAGTGTACAAAATAGAAAAAAACCCTATGAACGAGTAGGGGTGTCCAAACTTTTGACTGGTCGTGTTTCTATTTGGAATTCTGATTCGCCGCATTCGTCCTCAGCCTGACTCACCACTTACTTAAAAGTAAAGTCACACAGGTTCTACCAGAGAGCATCACTTTCTTCCCTCTTTACAACACCAGAAACAAGATCCCAGTCGTGAGAAGAAACAACTGACGAAGCACCTTCTGTTCCCTCGTCTTTTCTACTTCTATCCTTTGAGTTTTCACCCCATCATACTGCACCCGGTGCCAGCGGAGAGCCTCATTATCCAGCGCATCTCTGTATATAGCTGAGCCTCGCATGAACTGGGCCCCTTGTTGGGCATTGCTCATTAGAATGACACTCCTGGCAGCTCTGTTTTCCTAGCATGCACCAAGACAACAGGGTTAAGCAGTTTTTTTTGTTTGTTTTTTTTTCTCCATCACCTCAAGTGACTTTAGGAGGAGAAGGCAGCGTTTGTGTCTGTTTTGCCAAGCAAATTGTTTTAGGGTCTCTCTTTGGCGGGGTGCGACCTCTTAAAAGATGTGCAAATGCGAACAAGGTTGTTAGTAAAGAAATGATACGATGCACCCTGACTAGAAAGCTTTCAGTGAAGGATCTAGACTGGAGATGTAGCCACTCATGAGGATACATGTGATGAGGCACGTAGCACCGAGTTAGCTATAAGTCATGTACGACCAGATTGAGTGGAATAGCTGTTTTATTCCATCCACATTCACTGGATTTTGAGAAACGGAGCATTTTCATCAGTGTTGGAGTCCAGTCTCGAGTCTCCAGTGTTCAAGTCCAAGTCATGAAGAAAAATTCGAGTCGAGTTCGCTATTAATCCGAGTCGAGTCCGAGAATAAGACTCGAATCGCACCGTTTGACGGTGGCTGTTTTAGCGCCATTAACATGAGTTTATTCCTGAACAAGACGTATGCACAGGTGAACGAGCTGCTCTTTGTCAGGGAGTGTGAAGTATTCTGTCAGAGATGGTTGGGAGACGGATGTAAGTGCAGAAGGTGTGTTTATTAATACAAGTGAAGGCAGGTAAACAATCCAGAACGGCAGGCAAAGTCGTAAAACGGTGAAACGGGCAGTAGGTCTAGCGACGCGCAAACAGGCTATCGTAGACGAGAAGCAGGAAATCAGGAAACCAAACAAGGAAATAAGGCTCGGTAATGTGTCAGCATCTCAACTCAATACTTCGCAAAGTAAGTGTGTTTTCACAGTTTTTATATCGGCGCGCTGATTGCGCCTGAATCCTGTGCAGGTGCGAGTCGTTTACGGTGTGCGTGAGAGTTCTTGTCCGATCTTCTGTGCTATAGATCTAGCAATGGATATAGTCTTTTGATTTCATTCGTTAATGCCGCACTAATAGAAAAACAGTAGAATATGGCAGTGTTCTAGTCGAGTCACTTAACCTCGAGTCTGAGTCCAGTCTCGAATCCCCAGTGTTCAAGTCTGAGTCAAGTACAAGTCATTAAAGAAAACTTTGAGTCGAGTCCGAGAACAAGACTCCATCCGCACCATTTGACGGTGGCTGTTGCTGCCTTTGTGAAACCGTCTCTGCTACTGTGTTGGACTAACGTTCCTGCTCGACTGCCCCGTTTTTAGTTAACAGATAAAAAGCTTGTTCATCGCTCAGCAAGCCCCGCCCACTATCAACAGGGCAAATAATGAGAGGGGGTTAACACTGGTTAGTTCATCGCTCAGCAAGCAAACCACGCTATCAACAGAGCAATGAACATAGCGTGTCACTTCCTTCTCTGGGTGGAGTCTCGCCAAATGACGATTGAAGTTCGAGGTTGTCCCCGTCGTCTCCTCGATAGTTCTTCTACATATGGAACACACAGCAGTGCATTTTTTTATTTTTTTTTTCCCCCACTGCACGAGAAGTCTGTATAAGCAAAGCGGAGAATCCTGGAACGTTCTCTCCAGGCATTTTAGCGCCGTTAACGTTAGTTTGTTCCTGAACATGACACATGAACAGGTGAGTGTGCGATCTCTTGCACAAAATTAGTATAAAATTAATATATATAATAATTTGGCATATTTATGGCATGTGACAAAAAATAAAGAGAAAATCTGAGTCCTCGTCTCCAATTTACGAGTCCGAGTCCAAGTCGAGTCCGAGTCCAAGTCAAGTCCTAAAAATTGGCGCACGAGTCATGGACTCAAGTACTGCAAGCCTGGAATATGGAAAATACGAGTTGCACAAGTGCCAAAATCTGAGGTTTAGGAGTATTTTGATCCCGTGCTACAGTGACAAAGGAGACACTCTGGGGAAAACCCCCCCCAGCTAAAGCAACAGTTCAACTAAAGATGAATAAAATTCAATGAATGGGAAGGGACGCAGGATTTTGACAGCTTTTGGTCGTGCTGACTTTATCTCGGTGAACTTTGTCCTGTGATATAATGAGCCTTGATCTTGTTAGCCTATAGACCCTTTTTCAGCGTCACGTGATCAAACAGTTGCGCACGCACCCTGGCAACAGAAGCAGTAAGCTTCCCAATTGATTCTGGGACAGACTAGCCTACTCATCAATCATTTAAACGTGGATATAGACTGTTCTCAGCATCAACATGTCTGGTTGTTGCGTGTACGGTTGTACGAATCGCTATTCCACCGGCAGACTAAAGTTTTATAGGATTCCTTTAGGAAAAAGGGTCTATAGAAACCAAGTGGAGTAGGACTGCAATTAGTTTGATTAGTTAAAAAAAAAAGTACAACCCCCCCCCCCCAAAAAAAAAAAAAAACCCAGAAGAGCTGTTCATTACTTCTGCCAACTTAGTTGGAGGAGGTTATGTTTTTGCCCCCATTTGTTCGTTTGTTTGCGTGTTCCCAAATTAACTCAAAGTATACCCGTTTTCCACCAAATCAGTTCCAGGGCTGGTTCGGGGCTGGTGATGGTTCACAACTCGTTCAACTTGCGAGCCAGCTGAGAACCAGTTTGCTTTTCCATAGCTCGCGGTGCTAAGGGAAGCCACGTCAATTACGTCGCTGTATACGTCAGTTACGTCGCTACGTTTGCATAAATCTTGACGCGAATATTGAAGCAAAAACAACACGGAAGAAGCAGCAGCAGCAACAACAATAATAATAATAATGGATGACTTCGTGTTTGTATAGCTGCTGCTTCTCGTCGCTTAAAAATGGCGATATTTCGCGGTCTTATTGTTGTTGGTCTTAACAACTCCGCCCCCCCGCTGACGTAAGCGGTTCTTTCCTCTGGCCCAGCAGAGAGTTGGTGCTAGCGTGGAACCGTTTTTTCTGGTCCCAGAGCCAGTTCTTTGTCAGTGGAAACAGAAAACCCGGTTCCAAACTAAGCACTGGCCCCGAACCAGCCCTGGAACTGCTTTGGTGGAAAAGGGGCAGTAGTGAACAGATTTTGATGAAATTTTGAGGAAAGGTGGACCGTGGGCCAAAGAACAATTGTTTGGAGTTTGATGCAAATCCAAATATGTAGCTTGGTGGAGGTATGCGCTCTACCAAGCACCCTTCTAGTTCTGAAGTACGGAGACGTCCACATGCGCCGGTGACCAGCGGTTTTCTCCGCCTCCACAAACGGTCTGCACCGGCTACTCGATCCCAGAGGGAAAAAAACTTGCCTTCCAATGTTCAAGCAATTTATATCTTCTCCACTGCCTGTAATTTGCTACAACTTGAATTATTTCACCATGAAATTGTCTTCCATTCAAGTCTAGCATGACCGGAAGTGACCCCATATTTTGTTGGTCGATTATCGTGCTCCGATTAGCTGAGCCAGACCAAGTGACCACGCCTATGTAGTTATGTTACAGAGCCAGGCAGCGTACTACAGAGGGTAACTGAGAAAGCCAAGCACGCACACATCTGGAGGGAAATTTCATACATATTTTGCAAGTGAATGGTTATAGGGAAATGGTGAGTAAGTTATTAGCTGAGAATGCACCGGGAGGCATGTAAACTTCAAAATTTTCTGCAGGGGCATGTCCCCAGTGCACCTCAGGCATGCGGTGACTTTTTAAAAAAAAATTTTTTATAAAGCTGGTTACTTCAGATTTTCTGGAGAACCCTGTTAGGAACAGTCACACTTGACTTTTGCCTCCAAGTTTTCTGACAGTTGTTTGTACATGCATTGTGCATTTCCAAGAAAAAGTAGCATCCAAAGAAGAAAAGAAAAAACATTTGTTGGACGTTATCAGTCCACCGTTTGGCTTATTGATGGTAGAACTATTCAAAAAGCCAAAGTCCCTCCCACGCCAAGATCTGGTCTTCCCAGGCAGTCTTCTGTCCCAGTTCTTTCAGGTGCATGGGCGCGGCACTGATCTCCGTTTCCGTAGCCCTCAGCCTCTCGCTTATATAGCTAGGGTTACAGTGGGGGGCTGGTCCTCTGGCAACCACGAGAGTTTGACTTCCCCACTTGCATCTGTATTGCATGCGTACAGCAGGAAGTACCGTTTTTATGACGGTCCGACTGTGAGTAGAACTCGTGATCTCCTGGTCGAGAGGCGGACACGCTAACCACTAGGCCAATAGCAGAACTCCTAGTGAATTTGATCACACGAAGAGATGATGTGATTCGGGCTGGAGCGACACGTTGACGTCATCTACTGTATTACCTAAATACGCTGATTTGAATGGAATGAGTCGATGCACTGTATATGTTCATCCCCAATTAGGCATGCTGAAAATGAGACTTTATCCCAAAAAGCCTGAATCTGATCGTCTACGCTGTCGGAAATCTTTAAAGTCCTAAGAAAATGGTGCTCTGCACTTTTGGAAAGCTGAAATGGCGTCGTACAACTGCTATGCACAAACGTTTTAAAAGAAAACAAAACAAGCTCTGAGATCCCAAAACGATGAGACGGCAGCGTAATTATTTATTGCAGTGAGTTTTGTCTGATCGTTGGTTGGTATCAGTGCCTGGGATTCATTATGTTTCAGACACGAACTCAATAATCGTTAATCATCTAATTGGAAAAATAATCCAAAAATTAATCACTAATAATAATTGTTAGGTGCGGATTTAAATTTGATAAACTTGAGCACGCTCTGATTTAGAGTTTACTGATGGTTCAGGTGCACATACTCTATGGATGCTTTATAACTCCTGTGAAAAATCACTGGATGAGTAAACATAACTCTTCGAATCCAGCTTGGTGATTCCACTGCCAAGTTTCAGCTGGCTGTATATTCTGAAGAATACCTGGAAATAAAACTGTCACACCATGAGAAAGTCTAATAAAATGGGCCTGCCCTAATATTTTTTTTATGGCGTCGATGCCGTAAAAAAATTCCATATTCATGATAAGCTTTCGAAGGAGCACAGTGAGTCTTCCTCCTGACAATGTGAGGATTGTGCGTTTTGATACTTGCGCTATTTCCATCTTGACCTCCATAGACGAGCGTTTTATCAAACCGTTGGCCGAGTTCATGACTCCGTTTTGGAGAGGTCTCTGCGTTGGCTATTAGTAAGTATGTGCTGTATTCAAAGTGAACATTTCCTGAGTAGAATCTTTCATCCTGTTTGTTGTTCTCGCCAGGGACAGGCCGTTCCATTACATCTCGGCAAAAACAAATTTGAGAAGAACGTCTCGAGAAAAATTAGCACTGTAAATTTTTTATGAGGGATTAATATCCGTGGTGCGCCGTCTTCCTCAGTGTAGAAGTACACACTGATCACCAGTATACATTATCATCGCTTTGTATCTGTAGCCAAGATGCACTAGATAAACGAGGCATGTGTTGGATATTTAAAAAAAAAAAGTTTAGAGTTTAGTCGTCTTCAAGTAAGTGTTTTAATCCTGGTCTGGATCCTATCCTGGGAACACTGGTGATAAAGTGGGAATACAGAATGCACCGGAGAACCTGGATGATCCCACAAGGAAACGGCGAGAAGATGGGAAACTTGACACGGAGAGTAACCCAAGCTCAGGCTTGAACCAACTGTGTGTGGCCACCCAACCTCTTGGATTGTAAAATCAGTTTTACTTATTTCTATTTCTACATTTTTATGGAGGAAGCCATGGCCAAATGGTTGGAGAGAAAGCTTCGGGACCAAAAGGTCACTGGTTCAATTCCCTGAACCAGCAAGATTGGCTCAAGTGCCCTTGAGCAAGGCACCTAACCCTCAACTACTCCAGTAACCTTGTCTGATTAGCCAAAGGAAAACTGATGGTGCGATTAGCAGTTCGGGCAGGAACCCGGCCATAATAAAAAGAAAAATTTCTCCGTGCATACCAATGCGGTGTTCATGAGTCTAACCTGACAGGCTGCACCCGTCTCAAGCCCTGAGGCCCAGTTTTAATTAGATCTTCCAGCAAAACCTTCACTCTATTACGAAGCAGCAGATCCATCTTCAACAGCCATCATGGATGATGCATTAGGTTTCCAAGTTTTTTAAATTCTGGATTCTGGGAGTGGTTGGATGGGAGGACGCGAAAGAGTTAGTGTTGGATTAATAACACGGTTCATATCACTTGAATCTGATTGGTCAGAAGGTGTTGAATTGCAGTGGAATTCTCAAATTGGAAAGAATCCATTCTTTTTCTAGAACAGCATGGCTCTGACGGTACTTCCAGCTCTACCATGTACATGTCGTCGTCAGCTGTCCATCGCGAGCGATGATGACTGCTTCATTAGGATGTGCAAAAACACAGATGGGCTGTGAGGCCCACACCAGAGCGACAGTCACCCACAGTGGCGGCACAAATGGCCCAATTGAGCCGCCATGGAATGTCTGGCCTCGTGAGCTCTCTCTCGTACTATTCTCCTCTCTTAATGAAGTGCCTTGTACAACCCCGATTCCAAAAAAGTTGGGGCAAAGTACAAATTGTAAATAAAAACGGAATGCAATGATGTGGAAGTTTCAAAATTCCATATTTTATTCAGAATAGAACATAGATGAGACATCAAATGTTTAAACTGAGAAAATGTATCATTTAAAGAGAAAAATTAGGTGATTTTAAATTTCATGACAACACATCTCAAAAAAGTTGGGACAAGGCCATGTTTCCCACTGTGAGACATCCCCTTTTCTCTTTACAACAGTCTGTAAACGTCTGGGGACTGAGGAGACAAGTTGCTCAAGTTTAGGGATAGGAATGTTAACCCATTCTTGTCTAATGTAGGATTCTAGTTGCTCAACTGTCTTAGGTCTTTTTTGTCGTATCTTCCATTTTATGATGCGCCAAATGTTTTCTATGGGTGAAAGATCTGGACTGCAGGCTGGCCAGTTCAGTACCCGGACCCTTCTTCTACGCAGCCATGATGCTGTAATTGATGCAGTATGTGGTTTGGCATTGTCATGTTGGAAAACGCAAGGTCTTCCCTGAAAGAGACGTCGTCTGGATGGGAGCATATGTTGCTCTAGAACCTGGATATACCTTTCAGCATTGATGGTGTCTTTCCAGATGTGTAAGCTGCCCATGCCACACGCACTAATGCAACCCCATACCATCAGAGATGCAGGCTTCTGAACTGAGTGCTGATAACAACTCGGGTCGTCCTTCTCCTCTTTAGTCCGAATGACACGGCGTCCCTGATTTCCATAAAGAGCTTCAAATTTTGATTCGTCTGACCACAGAACAGTTTTCCACTTTGCCACAGTCCATTTTAAATGAGCCTTGGCTCAGAGAAGACGTCTGCGCTTCTGGATCATGTTTAGATACGGCTTCTTCTTTGAACTATAGAGTTTTAGCTGGCAACGGCGGATGGCACGGTGAATTGTGTTCACAGATAATGTTCTCTGGAAATATTCCTGAGCCCATTTTGTGATTTCCAATACAGAAGCATGCCTGTATGTGATGCAGTGCCGTCTAAGGGCCCGAAGATCACGGGCACCCGGTATGGTTTTCCGGCCTTGACCCTTACGCACAGAGATTCTTCCAGATTCTCTGAATCTTTTGATGATGATATGCACTGTAGATGATGATCTGTTCAAACTCTTTGCAATTTTACACTGTCGAACTCCTTTCTGATATTGCTCCACTATTTGTCGGCGCAGAATTAGGGGGATTGGTGATCCTCTTCCCATCTTTACTTCTGAGAGCCGCTGCCACTCCAAGATGCTCTTTTTATACCCAGTCATGTTAATGACCTATTGCCAATTGACCTAATGAGTTGCAATTTGGTCCTCCAGCTGTTCCTTTTTTGCACCTTTAACTTTTCCAGCCTCTTATTGCCCCTGTCCCAACTTTTTTGAGATGTGTTGCTGTCATGAAATTTCAAATGAGCCAATATTTGGCTTGAAATTTCAAAACGTCTCACTTTCGACATTTGATATGTTGTCTATGTTCTATTGTGAATACAATATCAGTTTTTGAGATTTGTAAATTATTGCATTCCATTTTTATTTACAATTTGTACTTTTGTCCCAACTTTTTTGGAATCAGGGTTGTACTGTAAGGTAAGACAAACAATGTCATGCCCCCGTCGTGTTGTCTCTCTGGACCTCCAGACCTGATGCCAAGTGATGCACAAAAATGCCACAGACCTGATGGGTACGGAAGTTGTCCCGTAGTGACAACTGACTTGCCGAGTTGATGCTATCCGTTGGCCATTTGAGTGGCTCTTCCGCATGCCATCTGGTGGTGTGCCATTGACCCTGTTGGGTTCATATGCCACGTTGCACTAAAAAGCTCCCTGCTGCCAACGCCTTATTGTTGATGTATTATTTAACCCACGGCTGGAACCCAGGCAGGTGCTACCACTCCGGGTCAGAGCGGACCTGAGAACAATGGTGATTTAAGGGGTAACTCCACTTTCCTCAATACTCAAGTCCTCTTGGACCTGAGACTCCTCACCGGTTGCAGTTTAAAGTCATACCCAGGACCAAACTATGTACATGTAACGTGACTTGTAGAGCAGATGGTCTGCATAATCTAAGCCTAATAGTAAATAGGTTAAAAACAAATTGTTTGTCCAAAGAAAAATGTGTAATCATTGATTGTAGGGATGAACAAGCCTTCACACTCGCGTTCACAATGATGGGCAATTTAGAGTAGCCAGTTGACCCAATCCATATGTCTTTGGACTGGTGGAGGAAACCGGAGCATCCTGAGGAAACCCAATGAGGAGGCCCGAGGAGAACGTGCAAGGTTCACGCAGAAAGACCGCCGTGAGGTGACAGTGTTAACCACTGCACTACCACGCCACTATAAATGGATAAAGAGTACAACTGATGGATTGTAATCATTGGGAAATTGTTGTGGTTTGTGAGAAATAGTGTAAAACGCTTTGGGACGTCCTGTTATAGGACAGCAGTCCTCTTCAGGTGTTAACAGTAGTTGGGTATTATTTTCCTATAATAGCAGGAAGATGGTTTGTTTCCTAAACTCCTGGGCTATATCTGAATTCTCGGTATGGCCTCACGATGGTTAAGTGTCTTGAAGTATGCGAGTGAGTAGGAAGGACACAAATCTTATGTCCTCCACCACCATCTTGCCTGTCGTCGTCTTCGTTTATTCTAGGACTCCAGCTGAATTATGGGATAGCGTAGTATGGTATATTTGCATACTAGGATGTTAGTGGCTCGTCCGGGTTCCATTTGAGTACTATTAAATGCCTGTTGAGAATTTGGACTTGACCGTGAGTTGGCCTATTGGTTAGCGTGTCTGCCTCTCAATCGGGGGATCGCGAGTTCTACTCACAGTCGGGTCATACTAAAGACCATCATAAAAATGGTACCTACTGCTGTCTGGTAAGGTACGCTGCAATACAGATGTGAGTGGGGAGTCAAACTCTTAGTTTCCAGAGGACTAGCCCCCCGACTGTAACCCTAGCTGTATAGGCGAGAAGCTGAGGGCTACGGAGATCAGTGCTGCCCAATGCGCCCAACTGCATGGCATGGGAAGGACTTGAGACTTTTTTTAATAAGACATCCAACATACTGCTTTTTGCGTAATAATAGTATGGAACTATGCGTATTCAGATGTCGCCGTGTTTTACTCAGCATTTCGGGCACTTTTTAGCAGGAAAAAGGAAATGAGAACAGAGGTTGTGCTGCATTACTTGACTTATAGTATGCCCAGTGTTTCAAAGGATGCGCAAACACCCAATGTAATTTCTTCTACAGGTCAAAAAGGTCAGGATTAGCTCGAGAGTTTGCAGTACTCTACGCTGATTGATGCTAGCAACAGGAAGATCGGGCAGGGATTGATTTTCCTAAATGGAGAAATTAAGGGATTACAGAGTTGCCTGGTAATCCATCTGCCAGTCCCATGCCTCGTTAGTGAAGGTGCGCGAGAAAGAAAGGGAGGGAAATTTACCTGGAGGACTGGATTAGTTTTAATATCGTCCTCATGGGCTTGTTTTCATCAACATGCAGCAGAGAACGTGAACGTTTTGAACTGCATCCGCGTCCAGTCACATTGGTATCTCGATCCTGCTTCACTGATATCACTCATATTTTATTTTCTGTCTGCTGTGAAGGTTTATTGATTCGCTTTCAGACCAGACGGGTGGCCACGTTCTCAAAATAGACGTTTGTTTGTTCTCTGGCGGGGAGAAATGTCAAATCTTTAGGAACATTCCGGATCGTTCATATATTGTTTACATCTAATTCGTGACCTATGTTTAAATTAACGATTTGTATTTTATTTACAGCCTTGTCCTGGATCTTATATATAAAATACAAATCGTTAATTTAAACGTAGGTCATGAATTAGCTGTAAACAATATATGAACGATCCGCCAGGTCCACATTTTATATATAAGGCTGATTTTCAAAAAAACCAAGCAGTGCAAAGCATTCTGTTACTCTCTGTCCATTTGGCTCTTTGTGTGTTTCTGTCTTTGCCTTGGCACCATCGATGAGTGTTTTTAATTAAACAAGAGTCCAAAGAATATCCTTGTAGTCTAGATGAAGTTGCAGTTACTGAAAATGTGAAATACTTCGCAGCTGTGGGTAGGGAATGGAAATTCTGCAGTGCAATATGAGATAAATAATAGTTTTAAGTCGCAGTAGTCGTATTTCTTTATCTGCTCAAGGATACAAAATGATACAAATCGTGAGCGGCGTGCTATCTGGCGTTTTGGTCAGAATGACTCCTCCCTGTGGGATAGGCGGTTGTTCTGTAATGTTTTTTTTTTTTTTTTTCTTTGCTATATTTTGGTGATATATATATGAGTGATTCCACGCTTATAGGTACTGAAATGGGG
This sequence comes from Neoarius graeffei, assembly GCF_027579695.1. Lineage (NCBI taxonomy): Eukaryota > Metazoa > Chordata > Actinopteri > Siluriformes > Ariidae > Neoarius > Neoarius graeffei. Next base: position 45,974,981 of record NC_083594.1, read on the forward strand.
ACATGAACTTATTTTTAAAAATTCACCTAAAACCATTTCTTTTTTTACCATCAGGTCACAAAACATGTAATCTTTGGAAGTCGTCAGTGTAGAAGTGTTATTTCCGGAAGCAATTACTGAACACGGGCTTCCAGTTGGCTTGTGGTGTTGACATGGACCTGTGGTTCAGTTTTATGACCGTAATATCACTGTAATTCTAGAAAAATATAATCATCAGGAATTGATGTTTTGAAAAGTGTCAGTCATATTTTTTTGAAAATAGTATCCTCATTTAATAGGCGAGATGTATAAGCATTTCACTTGCTTTTCTAGTTTGAACAAGTCAAGTTCCTTGAAGAATTGGGCATTTTTATTGAAAACTATGTTGCCATTATGCCAAGTTTGCATGTTAGTGTATTTTAAGCCTAGGTCACAACCGGACGTACGATTTTTTTGGCCGTGCGATTTTTGGCGTTTCCCAAATCGCTGCTTTTTTTTTTTTTTTTTTCGTGGAGAAAGACGCGCATTGGCCGTAAGTTTGTCTTGCAACCTGAAAAAAACGTAAGCGCCCGTAGAGTTTATTTGACATGACAAAGAACCTCTGCGGCCGGTCTGCGGCTCGAAAATAAGCACGTCACACGCGCGCCCTCCGTGCGTTTTTTGCACGTAGACCGGCCGTAGGAGCACGTACGGCCGTTTGTGACCGAGGCTTTGTCACTTGCTATTTCTATAATACCACTGACGACATGGCTAACAAACAACACTTTGCACCAGTACGGAAAGATCATTTATATACACATTGTCAGTTGGAAAGTGTGTAATGAAAGGTTATTTTTAATATGGGTTAGAATGTTTGTGTGGCAGTAGGAAGGGAACCAGGGGACAGCTAATGTATGTTTGGAAAGTCATCTGCAAAACAGTGCGTTCGATCCCGGTTTTCAGGTTTAAATTGCTTAAGAGCATTTTCCCTCAGGGCCGCTCCGGCCCCTGGACTCCGGTTATTAGGGTTTTTGGTTTCCAAAAGTTGGCAGGTATGTAATAGTAAAAGCATGTGCGATTTTTAAATCGCCTTATCATCCAGCAGCAAGAGCTGATCATTTTAACTCGAATAACAAATCCGATCACGTTACCCTGCGGGCTTAAGCCCATTATTTTAGTAAAGTGTGCTAATATAATAGGAATAGAACGATGCAGAAATGTAAATAGGGCAGCGAGAAACAGAAAGACAGCTTGAGAGAACTAAAAGGAGGCAGTAAATGCTAAGACTGTCCAGTACCTGAAGATTCACTGCATGACCAGGTGGATTTCAACGATGTCTGATGCCCCTTTTCCACCAAAGCAGTTCCAGGGCTGGTTCGGGGCCAGTGCTTAGTTTGGAACCGGGTTTTCTGTTTCCACTGACAAAGAACTGGCTCTGGGGCCAGAAAAACCGGTTCCAGGCTAGCACCAACTCTCTGCTGGGCCAGAGGAAAGAACCGCTTACGTCAGCGGGGGGGCGGAGTTGTTAAGACCAACAACAATAAGACCGCGAAATATCGCCATTTTTAAGCGACGAGAAGCAGCAGCTGTACAAACGCGAAGTCAGCCATAATTATTCTTGTTGTTGTTGCTGCTGCTTCTTCCGCATTGTTTTTGCTTCGATATCCACGCCAAGGTTTATGCAAACGTAGCGACGTAACTGACGTATACAGCGACATAATGACGTGGCTTCCCTTAGCACCGTGAGCTATGGAAAAGCAAACTGGTTCTCAGCTGGCTCACAAGTTGAACGAGTTGTGAACCAGCACCAGCACTGGCCCCGAACCAGCCCTGGAACTGATTTGGTGGAAAAGGGGTATGAGAGCATACTCAAGAACGTAATAATTTACTGTTTAATTCTTTTGTGCGCGCGCACGCTAGTGGTAGGTTTTAGGAGAGTTCGGGTGTTCGCTTGCAGCAAGGTTCTTAAAAAAAAAATAGTCGGTGGCTCTGGAATTTGCGGCACCAAAGCTGCAGCAGCGTGCCGAAGGTGCGCGAATGCTAGGGAGGTCTGTGGGACATGTGCCCCCCCCCAGAAATTTTCGATTTACATGCCTTCTGGTGCATTTTTGGCGAATAAATTACTCATGGTTTCCTTGTAAAATACTTGCAAAATATGTATGAAATTTCTCTCCGTGTATATGCTTGGCTTTCTCAGTTTCCCTCCGTAGTACGATTCCTGGCTGTGGAACATAACCACATACGCTATGGCGTGGTCTGGCTCAGCCAATCCAAGCGCAAGACTCGATCAACAAATATGGCATTGCTTCTGGTCATGATAGACCTGAATCGAAGACAATTTCATGGTGGAATAATTGCATTTACAGCAAATTATTATGAACGTTGAAAGGCAAGTTGTTTTTGGGATCGAGTAGCCGGCGCAGACCGTCTGTGTACTGTAGGCGGAGAAGATCGCCAGTTGCCGGCGCTCGTCTCTGTTCATCTCTGTTGCACCCATCAAAAGTTGTGCCAAACAAGCATCATTCAGCACGAACGCAGGATGAACACCAGCAAATGGTGGTCGATTATATGTGGAGATGTATCTATTTTCCCCCTGATTTTGGTCCCTTTTTTCACTAGCCAGCTTGACGAGTACCAACCAGGGTTACTGAAGACTAACACATGCTTCCACTGAGGAGTGCAGGGAAGTGCGCTATCTGCCCTCTTCTCCATACATGAGCTCAGAGATGCCTACGATTGATGAGTGTTCCTGTGATTTTAAAAGGAGTGTGTGTGTATACCATCCCTTCCACCCCGAGAGCAAGGCCAGTTTTTGGAGAGGATAATCTTATCTGTAGATATTCCATGAAAGTAATCAAAAGTGAGCATACGAAACACTTTGGCACATTTAGAAAGTTTTCAGCCATGTAGAAACGACTAACATTGGTTAGAGCCATGCAACGCACATAACAAACAGTTTATCCGTGACTTACGGTCAGCTAGCAGATTCCTAAGACATGGTTACATGGTCGCAGGGAAACGTATAATGCATCCTAATGTACCGGTAGTTAGTTTAATGTTTTACAATTTTAGTAAGTATCTATCCATCCATCCATCCATCCATCTGGTAGCCGCTTATCCTGTTCTAGAGGGTCGCAGGCAAGCTGGAGCCTATCCCAGCTGACTACGGGCGAAAGGCGGGGTACACCCTGGACAAGTCGCCAGGCCGTCACAGGGCTGACACATAGACACAGACAACCATTCACACTCACATTCACACCTACGGTCAATTTAGAGTCACCAGTTAACCTAACCTGCATGTCTTTGGACTGTGGGGGAAACCGGAGCACCCGGAGGAAACCCACGCGGACACGGGGAGAACATGCAAACTCCACACAGAAAGGCCCTCGCCGGCCACGGGGCTCGAACCCGGACCTTCTTGCTGTGAGGCGACAGTGCTAACCACTACACCACCGTGCCGTGTGTGTATATATATAATATATATATATATATATATAATATTAATTAATTAATTATTTTTTTTTTAAAAGTGTGTATATCTATGTATATTAATTAAATATGGATTTTTTTTTTCGTTTCCGGTTGAGAGTACGTCGTGTGCATTCTGGCTGTCGCTTCTCACCAGAGCTTTTTTTTTTTTTTTAATTTTATTTTCTTTCTTTTTCAATTTTCATTTTATTTATTTATTTTTTCTGTGTTTGTGTAGTTTGGTGTTTGAGTGTTTTGTCCGCCGGTTGTGGTGTAGCTCCGGACCCAGTTTTGGGCGTCGGTTCCCTCCAGGCCTTGGTTCGCTGTGGGTGATGCCTGCGCTCCCAGCTGTGGACTGCAGTGAGCTCGCTGCTCATTTAACATTCGTGGTTGTCCAGCGCTCTGCGCTTTAATGCTTGGCGTGATGTTCCGAGCGATGTTGCTCGGTGGCGTCGCGGCGGCTGTGCAGGCAGTTTGGGACACACCAGTGCTCTGCGTGGCGGAGCTTCTCTGCTTGCTTTGTGGATCCACGGCGTGGTGTTCGAGCGATGTGGCTGACAGCGTCACGGCGGTTGTGCTGGAGATGTGGGACTCGTTTTCATGCGCCTTTTGGTGGGACTGTGGCTGCTACACCACGGGAATTACATCTTGACCCCTACTTGGAGGACTTTTTACTTTTATTTCTTATTATTCATTCATTTATTTATTATGTTTTATTGTTATTTTTTTCTTTGTCTATAATTGTAAAGCGTCCTTGGGTTTCTTGAAAGGCGCTATAGAATTTGAACTTTATTATTATTATTATTATTATTATTATTATTTGTCGGTGTTTGGTTCGGGTATAGAAATGTACTATCTAATTGCTTCAGATTTTCTATAAACGCAGATTATAGTATTTGAGGGTTTTGCTTGCGATATTGTCAAATCCTTAACATGCCAATATTTTTATACCGTCCCCATTTATGCTGGAACACAAAGCTGTATGTTTGTATTTCTGGAACAAGAAGAGAGGAAATGGTAAAGAAAGGGATTTGTCAGGAAAAGAAAAGGGGCTTTCTTATTCACTTTGGAAAACGAGCAGTTCTTTTGTTGAGGCGCGATGGCTCTTGAATGCCAATGTTTAGTCGTTGCTGCCATATTTATTTATTTATTTTTTTTGTTTGTAAACCTTCCAGCCCCGTGGTCTTTTGTGAATTTTCTTTTGGACCTCAGTCGAAGGCTCTTCAGCCAACAAACTGCTGGGGTTTGAAACTCCAAATAACGTAAGAAGCGGCCCTTCAGTGTGGGGGATCGAACGGTGAAAATTGTTGGCCGACTGAACTCCTCCCTTTGAAATTTGTACAGTATAGACGATCTCATCACCGTATTAAGCACTTTTCCCTGTGTATAGATGTATACGGTTTCTGCTGTTTATGTAAATGTTTATTTCAAATTCATAAATGCAGTCAAGGGGAGAAGAAGGGAAAAAAAAAACTTGGTGAGCTGAGCAGCGGGATTTGAATATAAATGAAGTGAATTGGTGTGTGTGTGTGTGTGTGTGTGTGGGAAGATGATAAACATTTGAATGGCCTGCATTGCCCAAATGATTGTTTGTCCACAGACGGAAACATGAAGCCAAATAGCTTTGAAGGCTTTGCATTCGTGCTTATCTGGCCACACAATCAAATCCGTAAAGTTCCCTTGATGCCTGGGTACACCACATAACTTTAGCTGCGGTGTGTATCTAATCTTTACAGGCCGTCAGCATCTGTGTGTGTGTGTGTGTGTGGACGAAAACCAAAAAACAGCCATATTTATCTATATCAAGACAAATTGATGCTGCTTGTGCAAAAAGCATTCACGTCATGTGGTGATGAGTTTTCTTCCTGACCTCAACTCACTCATTAGGAGTCTGACTGAGTTAATAACTAGAAAATTAATCAGGACTTTCTGACCAATTGGATTGAATGATTTAAAACTATAACGAGGCATGTAATGATTCAGCCAATTCATGATTCGATTCACGATCTTGGGTTCACAACGTGGTGTGTGTGTGTGTGTGTGTGTGTGTGTATATAAAAAAAAAAATTTCCCCACAAACATCAAACAAATAATTTTATCACAAAATCATATTTTCTTATTCTTGATCAACTTGAATATTCCTTTTGTTTAAAAAAAAAACCCTTTTGTTTAATTTTCTAAATAAGGGTTCTCCAGAAAATCTGAAGTAGCCGGCTTAAAAAAAAAAAAATAAAGGTGTCTCTGGAATTTGCAGCAGTGAAGGTGGCACGCTCCTGCAGAAAATTTTGAAATTTACATACCTTCTGGTGCATTCTCAGCTAATAACTTCCAAACCATTTAAGTTATTAAATTATAAAGCCATAAATTATGCCTATTTATTGCTTTTATGTCTATTTATTCAAGTCAAGTTTATTTGTATGGCGCTTTTAACAATAAACATTGTCGCAAAGCAGCTTTATAGAATTTGAACGACTTAAAACATGAGCTAATTTTATCCCTAATCTATCCCCAATGAGAAGCCTGTGGCGACGGTGGCAAGGAAAAACTCCCTCAGACGACATGAGGAAGAAACCTCGAGAGGAACCAGACTCAAAAGGGAACCCATCCTCATTTGGGCAACAACAGATAGAATGACTATAATATTAACAGATTTAACATGAAGTCAGTTTCGTTGATGTTATAACTCTTCATTGATGGAAACTTGAGTGCAAAACTGTTCATGATAACTGCAGTCCTAAAGTTAGCAAGACAACTGTCGTCCTCAGCCATAAAAGCATTACTGTAAGAGTCCAGAGCATCCTCCAGGTATAACCCTCAACTGTCCTCATGGGGCCGTCCTCCACAGGAGCGGTGCGATAAAACTCCGACCAGGCACAGGGCACCAGGATGGATCAAGCAGGTCCGAGGGGCAGAAGAGGCCAGCATCTCAATCCCAGGACCAACATGTAACTCAGAGGGACAGATTGGGGGGGGGGGGAGAAAACACAGGTTGTTAGGTATGCCCTAAAAATGACAAGTATTAAATCTGTGTGGTAGGCTCGCAGAGATGTGAATCTTGACATCAGGCATAACGCACAACAATGGCATGTTAATATGGTAAAAAATATATCATGACCTGCTCTGGCTGGATGCTTGATTGGGTGATGGGAGCACACTCCTCAGCAATGATGAGATGCAGATGGGACCCTTGGGGCTGGCCAAGACAATTCAGTTACATTTCACCGGGTCTGGGACATGCGACAGAATGTCTGACGGCCAATTCCCTACAGGCTATGATAGCCAGTCGAGGTCTCCACCCTTTCCACCAAAAAATTTCCAATTTATTGTTTTTTTATTTGTTCTTCTGTGTCTATTTTGCACTGCCAGTACCGAGAGCTGCTAAACTGTGTTTCGTTGTTTCTAAAACAATGATGAGAAAGTTCTATTTTATCTCATCTCAAGTCAAGTCAACTTTATTGTCAAATATGCTATACATGCTTGACATACAGCACAGATGAAATTTCAGTCCTCTCTGACCCACGGTGCAAACAGGCAATGCAATAAATAAAAATAGAATAATTGAAATAAACAGTATAAACACTAGATAAGAACTATGGGTAGATATAGACTAAACACTCATTGTATATATGTGTGTGTATGTATATATATATGTGTGTGTGTGTGTGTGTGTGTATATATATATGTATGTATATATATATATATATATATATATATATATATATATATATATATATATATATATATTAATATAAAAATAAAATATTGTGTGTGTATATGAGCAAATAAACAGTCAAGGGCACTTGAGGTATAGCAGGTAAACATGAAATAAGCAGTATAAACAAACTAATAGCTGTTAAGGTGAGGTAGTGCGGAATAGTGCAAATGAGTGAGGTAAAGTGAAATGTACAGTCCCTGAGTTCACTGTGTTAATGAACGTTGAGAGTATGTGTGTGTTGGGGGGGGGGGGGGGGGAACTGTGAGGGTGACATGTCAGATGCTGAAGGGGGGGCAGGGGTGTGTGCGAGCAGAATCCGTGGCAGAGGGGGGAGGAGGGGCAGAACAGGGAGGGAGTTGAGCCTCCTGACCGCCTGGTGAAAGAAACTGTCCTTGAGCCTGCTGGTTTTGGCCCGGATGGAGACTCCGCAGTGTCCTCCCCGACGGCAGCAGGCTGAAGAGGCTGTGAGATGGGTGGGTGGGGTCACCTGCAATCCTGATGGCTTTGCGGGTGAGGCGGGAGTTATAGATATCCATTACAGAAGGGAGAGAGATACCAACGATCCTCTCCGCTGCTCTCACGATACGCTGCGGAGTCTTGCAGCAGGACATGGTGCAGGCGCCGTACCACACGGTGATGCAGCTGGTCAGGATGTTCTCGATGGTGCCTCTGTAGAACGTGTGCATGATGGGGGGCCGGGGCTCTTGCTCTCCTCAGTTTGCGGAGGAAGTACAGACGCTGTTGGGCTTTTTTGGCCAGTGATGCGGTGGTGTTGCTCCAGGACAGGTCTTCAGAGATGTGCACACCCGGAAACTTGGTGCTGCTCACCCTCTCCACTGCAGTACCGTCGATAGATAGTGGAGCATGCTAGGTATGCGCTCTCCTGAAGTCCACAACAATCTCCTTCGTCTTCTCCATATTCAGGCGGAGATTGTTGTCCTTGCACCACATGGCCAAGCGGCTCACCTCACTCCTGTAGGTTGTCTCATTGCCATTGTTGACGAGACCCACCACAGTTGTGTCATCTGCAAACTTAATGAAGAGATTAGAGCTGGATGTTGGTGTGCAGTCGTGGGTCAGCAGAGTGAAGAGGAGGGGGCTCAGCACACATCCTTTGGGGGGCCCCCGTGTTCAATGTGATGGTGCTGGAGGAGTTGCTGCCGACCCGTACAGCCTGTGGTCTCCCCGTCAGGAAGTCCAGCAGCCAGTTGCACAGGGAGGTGTTGAGTCTCAGCTGGTCCAGTTTATGAATGAGCTGCTGAGGAATGATTGTGTTGAAAGCTGAGCTAAAGTCTATGAACAGCATTCTGACATACGAGTCTTTTGTCTCCAGGTGGGTGAGGGCTGAGTGGAGGGCAGTGGAGATGGCATCATCGGTCGAACGGTTGGACTGATATGCAAACTGGAAAGGGTCCAGGGCGGGGGGAGGGCAGACTTGATATGCCGCATGACTAGCCGCTCGAAGCACTTCATGAGGATGGGAGTGAGTGCGACAGGGCGGTAGTCATTGAAGCAGGAGGGAGACGGCTTCTTCGGGACCGGGATGATGGTGGTGGTGGTGGCTTTGAGACACGTGGGGACAACAGCCTGGCTCAACGAGATGTTGAAGATGTCTGTAAAGACATCTGTGAGCTCCTCGGCACAGTCTCTCAGGACACGACCAGGAATGTTATCAGGACCCGGGGCTTTCCGTGCATTTGTTGTCCTGAAAGCTCTCCTCACACTGTCTGGGGACAGCGTCAACACCTGGTCGTCGGGAGGTGGTGGGGTCTTATGTGCCATGGTGCTGTTGTCTGCCTCAAAGCGAGCGAAGTTGTTCAACTGATTCAGCAGAGATGTGTTTTCGTAACAGGTCTGTGGCGAGGGCTTGTAGTCTGTGATGGTCTGAATCCCCCGCCACAGGTTCCTGGTGTCTCTGCTGTCATTGAAATAGTCAGCAATGTTCCTGGAATACTGTCTCTTGGCCACCCTGATGCCTCGTGACAGGTTGGCCCTAGCTGTCCTCAGGCCCACCTCGTCCCCAGCTCTGAAGGCGGCGTTCCGAGCCCACAGGAGCCTGTGGACTTCCCCTGTCAGCCGTGGTTTCTGAATGGAGATGGTTCTGGTGACCGTAACGTCGTCCATGCACTTCCTCATGTAGGCAGTGACGGTCTCCGTGTACTCTTGGAGATCTGTGGAGTTGTTATAGGTGGCCGTCTGTCTGAACATGCTCCAGTCAGTGGTGGAAAAACAGTCCTGGAGTGCCAGGACTGTTTTTCCACCAGTCTAACCGTTTACTTGCAAAATATGTATGAAATTTCCCTCCGTGTGTGTGTGTTTTTGGCTTTCTCAGTTCCCCTCTGTAGTACGCTGCCTGACTCTAACACAACTACATGCACTACGGTGTGGTCATGTGATCCGGCTCAGCCAATCAGGGCGCAAGAATCAATCAACAAATATGTAGTCGCTTCCAGTCACGCTAGACCCAAATCGAAGACAATTTTGTGGTGAAATAATTGGATTTGCGGCAAACTCTGGGCAGCTGAGACTATATAAATCATTAAAGCATTGAAAGGCAGTTTTTTTTGTTTGTTTGTTTGTTTTTGCGTTTTTTTTTTTTTTTTCCCTCGGCTTGAGTAGCTGGTACAGACCGTCTGTGTAGTCGGAGAAAACCGTCGGTCGCCGGTGCTTGTGAACATCTCTGCTTAATAAACAATTATTATTTACCCCATTTGTAAAGCTCGGAGTAAAATACACGTTATTTACCAGCTGGGAGGTCTGTATCATGAAATACCGTGACCTCGGCCCAGAGGGCCTCGGTCAGTACTTTCAAGACCTCGGTCACTGTATTTCACCATATGGACCGACTTTAAGCTGGTATATAATAATTATCTTTACTAAATTCTAACAGAAAACGAGAGCGCCCGAAAGGGAAAACCGAGCCGAGACGCCATTTTGAATCCTCATTCACGGCTGTAATGCAAATGGCTTCCTCCTCAGTATACAAGTGCACTTCCATGGCAGGAAAAAAACTACATTTTGCCGCCTATGTAGTCCCCTATTTATACAAAATTGAGTCATTCAGGATTCAGCCATGTTTTTGCTTGGCGTTAGCAACAGTTACAGGTTTTTAGCTTTCTCCTGAAATGTTTTCTTTTATTTCTTCTTCCTCAGGGTAGTAAAACTCGCTTTCGCTGTGAACACTGTCGTCATCACTATCCATGCTGTGAAATTAATGCTGTTCTCCTGAGAAATGCTGGCAAAAATTTAAGATTTTTGATAATCTTATAAATAAATCTTGTTTAAAAAAAGATAAATGTTGACAAAAAATGCTACGATGTTTGTTGTTGTGAATGAGCGAGTCGCCAGAGGTCCGTAACTGGGGTCTGTACCATAGGATACAGTCAATCACACATCATCTCTTGGCCATTTTAGGTCTGTGGTTTTATTATTTATTTATTTTTATTTCTTTGTCCAGCATTAGAGCTGTGTTTCTTCTGCCTACAATGAAGTCAAATTCCTGCGATTGTACATTATTGCACCCTCTGCTGTCAAAACGACATTTACAACAAAAATGAAGCTTGATCAACCCGATAATGTTCACGATTTATTTTCCTTCATTGATTCAAATCGTTATAAATTGTATCGCAATTTATCATCAGACGATATATCGTTACATGCGTCTCTATAACGCTAAAGTGTTCGTAATCTTTTTACAGAATTTAGAAAAAGCTAAATATTTTCCTGCTGTAGGCTTGAGAACGACTTTTGACTGAACGCTGGACTACACAAACGTTTTCCACTAATCTCTTGTTTGCTTGATGAAAATAAGGTTAACTGTGTTTAAATATTGCGAGTTCTCACAGTCGAGATGTAAAACGATGCAGCTTCTAAGCTTTAATAGCATTTTAAACCATCGCGCTCGTAACTGTGCAAGTGATTTCAACTATTGAAATTCACATTAGAGGCTTGTTTGTTCAGCAGTTCGTTCCTTCCTGCGATCAATGTGCATGTAACGACGCTGTAAAGACTGTGAAGCGGAAAAGCTGTCAAATAAGCATTCCATCATTCCATTATCGTACACGTAAAATCCACAAATCAAGCAAGTGATTCACGTTTATGTGCGAAACCCAAAGTTTATACGCGAGACATGAATCGTTCCTGAACGTGGCACTTTGAAGCAACTGCTTTGAGTTTATTTCTTGTATTTCACAGTCATGGTAAGAAATAGACTACCTGTTTGCAGCGCACACACCCACTACGCTAAGCCTCAGTCTGTGAAGGTGTTTAAGTTAGAGCAGAAAGCTTCACCCAGCTGTGCCTGTAGTCTCTTTTGTGCTCGCCGACTGACTCTGCAGGAAAATACCCAGAGATTTCTCCTGCTGTGAGCCTGGGAGATGTATTACTACAGCTTTACTCCTCTGCTTTGAAGCTGTCTGGCTACACACACACACACACCAGAATAAACGTACATATGGATATGTACTTGCAGGTGCATGAAGACATGCGTGTGTATTAGTGTTGTATAAAATGCTCAGTAGTTATACTGAGAGTTTTGGCACCTTTCTCGGAAAGAACGAGCTCGAGAAACTACTTAATAATAATTAGGGGCGTTCACACGGCACATATTTGCATCGATGCTGCACCGATGTATTTTGTTGCGATATGTCTTGCACCGGTGTAAATTTTGTGGCGCGTTTACACGTCACAAACCTGCTTACTAGAGAGAAGCGTGTTAGCACCGGTGCAGCCCCACTTGCGTTCACACGGCGGTTTTTGCGACCGTGCTATACGATAGTAATGATGCGGAAATGAAATATGCGCATGCGTGAAAATGTACTTCCTTTTCCCGGTTGTCATGGCATCACCAAGCGCCGGGAAAACAATGTGGATGAAGACACCAGTGTTGCCAGATACTGCTGACGTTTTCCAGCCCAAAATATGTTCAAATCCGCCAAAATGCACTTAAAACCGCCCAATCTGGCAACACTGGAAGACACGCAGTTCTGTTGTTCGCCATTTTGGAAGCGCAAAATACCAGGATGCAAATTATGCAATGCCCGTATGTAATCAACTCTCCTCACGCATAGCGAGTCTACCCCTGTAGCGTTCAGACGGCCCATTTTATATCGGTGCTGCCCCGGAAACTAGCATTTACTCCGGAGGAAATTTCTTAAACCGCCTCCCGAGCAGGGTTAGATTTGCACCGGTTTAAGCAGCTTTCAGGGGCGACACCGGTATAACTTTGTACCGTGTGAACACTCTACTGGGGCAGCCCCGGTGCTACACCGGAGTAAAAGTTGCCGTGTGAACACCCCTATTGAGACTTAAAAATTTAAGTATCAGAAGTGCGTTCATTAAGTATTACAGATATTAAAGTATAAGTGAGTTATAACACTTGCTTTTACGTGAGCGTGTAAAGTTTGTGTTCAAGATTTCTGTGATAAAAGTACTGACTGCAAAGCCATCGTTGTGCATGGCATTTCCCCTCGTCTCACGGGAGCAATATCATGGGGACAAGATGTGCATTTTGATGTGCCGAGTGTCCCTTTTGTCCGTTCTGGGATCCCGCCGCTTGAGGTAAACGGTATGGCTCGACGGATATAGCCGAACACGAGGAGCTTGAACTAATTTGCGTAACTATGGAACTGCGCCACACCAAAATGCCAACACTTTCGTCACCTGGAATCCTCTCTCTTCGCGCCAGTAGGCGCATAAGGCTTTCGCACTAGTTTTCCACTCCTCCCTGTCTTTTCCTGCCTCTCGAGCTACGATCCGTCCAGCCTCGTTAGGGCCCGAGCCCGAATGGGCGAAGGCCCTATTGCTCTTGTAAGAGTTCACTCTTCTTCTTCTTCTGCTTCTTCTTCTTCTTCTTTATTTTTCTCCGCTGTTGGGCCATTTTCGGGGCGCTTGCCATGGGCGAAAACGCACGAAATTTGGCACCAGTTCCGAGAATTGCCACCGCTACTCAGACCCAGAAGCCCAAACTTGGCCGGGGCTCAGGGCCTCTATAGCGCCCCCTAAGTCGTTGTGATTTTGGCCTCCCGCATTAAGGTGCCTGGTTGCCATGTAGTTTGTAGTAGTGGCATGCCATTTGGTACGCATATGTATCTCACTAAGCCGGACAAAAATGTAATTCCAATGCATTAGCCACGACCAACAGGAAGTGAGATAATTTCACTTTTGTGCGAAATGCATGGCCACGAAGACGGCGCAACTCCTCCTAGACCGTTCATAGGAATGTCACCAAAATTGATACACATCATCTACAGACATGGCTGACAAAAGTTACTAAATACGTTTCACGTAGGATAAACCGTTCAGAAGTTATACGTCAATCAATTTTCAGTGCTCAATTTTACATGCTTAAAAATTCATAACAAATCTTCTGATTGCTCAAAACTGCTCATACTTCACACGCAAATCACTCATTGGGCTTCTGACATGTTACCCAATTTCTGTGATGTTTCGCCACTGGGGGCGCTATTTTTGGGCAAAAATTCCAATCTTTCCTCAAATTTGGTCAAACTTCACGGCCACCCTCTTACTACCTCCCATGTCATGTATACCACATTTTGGGAATTTTCGTCCATGGGGGGCGCTGTTTTTGGCCGACGCAATTGCTCCAAAACGGGTTTTTGGTTAATAATTCCATAATGCTTTTCCTTCACACCACTACCTTGTGATAGTACGTTGCTGTTGTAGACACTTATTTTTCCAACTCATAATCGCTCATGTACAGCATAGCGCCACCTACTGACATAGGAAAAACCAAAAAATTTATTCTTCACAAATCTATATCTCATCTTCTATTTACTCTATTGTCATCAAACTTCATATGCAAACTCCTTCATAGCTCACCTGACATATATGCCAACTTTTGTGCACTTTCGCCCCTGGGGGTGCTGGTTATGGCAAAAATGATATTGCAGCTTCTGATTTGTCAAACTTGGCAAGCAAACTCTTTACAAGACCCTTATTGGGGCGCTTGCCATGGTCGACAACGCACGAAATTTGGCTCCTTTTTCTTAGACTGCCACCGCAGGCGGGCCTCTACAGCGCCCCCTAACGTGTTGTGATTTTTGCCTCTCGCATTAAGGTGCCTGCTTGGCATATAGTTTCTAGTTATTATTATTATTATTAGGGCCCGAGCACCGTACAGTGCGAGACCCTATTGTTTTTGAAGGATTATTATTATTATTTTTATTATTAGGCCCCGAGCACCGTACAGTGCGAGACCCTATTGTTGCCATGTGTCCAATTCTGTGCTTTGTCGCCATTGTGGGAGTAATGTCTCTTGCCGAAGAAGCTGTGGAAGGTATTTCGCGGGGACGCATGCCCCCGCCCCCCTTGGCCGCTGGCGCGAGGGCCCGTCAAGGCCGCTTGCGGCTTTAATTCCTCTTTCTCCACGTTGTCTTTGGTCTTCCTCTCGCTCTGTGCTCTTCAGGCGCCCATTCCAAAGCTGCCATGCAATCACTTTCCGTGTCACCTCTGAGGATGCAACCAATCCAATCCCATCTCGTACGGCGTATTTCGCGACTAATGTTCTCGATTACCCCGCTAGTTCATCCACCTTCTTCTTCTTATTAGAGACCTTTTCCCATCATCTTATCCCAAGTATCCATGTAAGACATCGGTCTTGGAAACTGTTCAGCTTCTTTTCATCTCCCTTAGTGATTTTCAATGTTTCACAGCCAAACAGGTTGAACCAGTGTACTAAACAGCCGAATCTTGGTTCTCCTCCCTATTCGTCTTGTTGCCCACACTGCCCGTAACCTCTGAAAGGTGACGCGAGCCTTCTGTAACCGGTTGCTGATGTCTCCATTTCCTCCTCCTTCCTTGTCTACCATAGCTCCTAAGTACGCAAACGCATCATCTTCAACTTGCTCGCCGTTCAGTATTGTTCTTTCTTCGCTTCTGGCCTACTCCGTCCTCAAAGTCATGCACTTTTTGGCGTTATGTTTTTGGCCAACTCTGGCTGCTTTCTCCATCAAACTGTGTGCGTTTTCTTGCTCAGGTCATTATCCCCTGCCCAAACGAAGTTTGGCGGGGGATCTAGAAATGGCTTCGGTCTGTCCGTCCGTCCGGGTGCGTTTTCGTTTCCGGGCCATATCTTTAAAACTACTGAAGATATCTTCATGAAACTTTGTATACATATCAAGCAAGATGTGAACTGCTGCATTTTGGATTTTTTGGGGGAAAAAACTTTATTTTTTCACCTACAGTAAATAGATTTTGACTTCGTTTCTAAGGGCAATGTTCATTTCTGGCGCACATATCTAAAATTATTCATGGTACGGGTTTGAAACTTGGTATATGTGTTAACAAGGTGATGTAGACGTGCCTTTTCATACTAAAATTTTAATTTTCCATGTTTCCATGGAGGGGTGGCACGGTGGTGTAGTGGTTAGCGCTGTCGCCTCACAGCAAGAAGGTCCGGGTTCGAGCCCCGGGGCTGGCGAGGGCCTTTCTGTGTGGAGTTTGCATGTTCTCCCCGTGTCTGCGTGGGTTTCCTCCGGGTGCTCCGGTTCCCCCCACAGTCTAAAGACATGCAGGTTAGGTTAACTGGTGACTCTAAATTGAGCGTAGGTGTGAATGTGAGTGTGAATGGTTGTCTGTGTCTATGTGTCAGCCCTGTGATGACCTGGCGACTTGTCCAGGGTGTATCCCGCCTTTCGCCCGTAGTCAGCTGGGATAGGATAAAGCGGCTAGAGATGATGAGATGAGATGTTTCCATGGAAACCATTTCAGACTTAGCATCTCAGGTTAGTCTTAGTTTCCAGAGCAGAACTTGAAAGCTATGAGCGGTACGGTCTTCAAAGTTGGTATACGTGTTGATTAAGTAATGTATATGTGCCTTTTGATACTAAGAAATGTGAGAAATTAAAATTTTTAGCTCACCTGGACCAAAGGTCCGGTGGGTTTATGCCATGGGCTGCTGAGGTCAGTGTAAAGAGGTAGGGTTGGGTTCCTGCAGCAGAACTTGAACAATGTGACGACTAATATCTTGAAACTTGGTATATAGTTGGTATACAGTCGGGCAGGGGATATAGAGGACTCTATCTTGTTAAACTTGGATGACAATCGAGCAATATCGTCTGTGAAGTCAAGCTCTTCCAACACCGTCAAAGTTCCATCGTGTCCCTCTTCTCCTACCAGCTGTTGCTCTTCTCAAGTCACCTGGAATGCTTTTCAGTTAACAGCTGTGCCTCATCAAAAGTTAATTAGTGGATGAGTTTCTTGCCTTCTTAACGAGTTTGAGGTCAAACAGCAAATAATAAAAATACAGTAAATAGCCCTGTTCCATCCACAACTGTAGTCATCCATATTATGTCAAGAACCGCTCCACTAAGTCAAGAAAAATAACATCTATCATTACTTTAAGACATGAAGAAGTGTCTCTTAATACTTAAATAAATAAAAAATAAGGAAAAACCAGTAAATTAGGTGTGTCCAAACTTTTGACCTGGTACTGTATATAATTTACGGAGAACGAAAGTTTCTGTTTTTTAAATTCCCAGGCTCGGCCTCAAAAGACAACGTCGTATTAAAACAGCATTTCTCAACCTTTTTTCAGTCACGGCACCCTTCAGAAGTATGCAAATTCTCAACGCACCCCCATATAAAATATACGCAGTACTAACACCTGCACGCTTCGGCAGCGCATTGATATCTGAGCTCCGTATCAATGCGCTGTCGAAGCGTGCAGAAGGTGTTAGTACGCCTGTCATTATAGTGCGGACTTTCCATAGCATAGAAAATCGCTACGTTTCAATTTGTGTAACTGAACTTGTTTCATATCACTGGTCATATAAACCTACGTAAACAGGAAAAACGCGGAAGAGTTTGGTCGCATCTAACTACAGCCCCAAAAATACCGTTGGCCATGCTGAGCCTAGCTACATTGCTAACAGGAGTGACAGCGCGTCTGACTGACTGGGAGGTCGCGCAAAGCTCGGAGAGGTACGGAGCAGCTCGTCTCAATTCAGATAAGAGCATATTTCATTATGGAAGTACGGTGGACTGTTCCTTTAATGGCACGTTTGCATGAGCACGTGTGATCTTTTGGGGTTCACTGCAAGAAAAACGTCATCCGAGCCTGAATCAGAGTTTAAGAGAAGGCTGCTGGAGGAAACAAAGTTTGCAATTTTCGTGCTGAGACCAGTGTTGATGCCCTGAAACCTGAGTGTTGGGCAGAGGTTGTGATGTCGTGGCCTCCGTGGCAGAATCGTCCCTCTGATGCCTTGTCGCGGTGACGGTGATGGTGCCCGGGGTGCCTGCCTTACTGACAGCTGATGGAGCAGGCTGTATGAATAATGAACAGTGTTCTGTCTCATTTTCTCCCTTGTGCACCCAAATGCATGCGCGCACACAACTTCTGATGCACAGGGGCTGTGAAATACCCTCAAACAGACCAGAATTGGTGTAAGTGTTTGTTACACGAGTTGTCAGTAAGGAGCGGTGACAAAAATCGAAAATGTTTCATTTAGAATCCACACAAGTAATGCTTTCTCATGTTCATTCATTAATAACAAAACACAATGCATTATTAAGAGCCGCGTTTGTGGGTTTTTTCTTTTCTTTTTGCATAGTTACTCTGCTCCTAAGGAACCTTACTGTAAAATTTGCTTTGAAATGAAAATAAAAGAACGTGGAAACGGACCAGAAAATGGATTTGTATCCCTCGATTAGACATATCTGGTAAATTCAATCCAAATTGAATTTTTGTGTGGGCGGCACGGTGGTGTAGTGGTTAGCACGGTCGCCTCACAGCAAGAAGGTCCTGGGTTCGAGCCCCGTGGCCGGCGAGGGCCTTTCTGTGTGGAGTTTGCATGGTGTCTGCGTGGGTTTCCTCCGGGTGCTCCGGTTTCCCCCACGGTTAGGTTGAAAAATTAGTAAAAACAAATTATTTGAATGAATATTTAAATAGTATTAATTATGTTAATGAGGTTCAACATTAAATCGGTCCACTCTCCAACATTTCACCAAACAGCTTTATTTGTGCAATATAAAGCTGATCTTCACTCTCATTTATACCTCACAAAGAAGGAGAAATCGATGTTAATTATAAAATCTGCCTAAATTAGCACTGAATGTCACACACCTTCCGTTCTCGATCAGAATAAAGGTAATACAAGATTATTTCTAATCCCCTCTTTGTGCTCTGTAGGCCTTTGTATTTCTCAGTAGGGCCTATTAGTGTTTATATGAAAGAATATAAATGATTATTTTGATTAATATTCACAGCTTTCAAGGCGAACCTCGACAAACTGTGTGAGCCACGTCCAATAAACAATTCCAGTTAATTGAATTGAAATTGACACTCTGGTTTCTGATTTTATTCCGAAACCAGTGGACGTTATTCCGACCACTAAGATCTCAATATTTTTCATCAAAACACCTCCGGTTATATTCTAAAATAGTTATTTATTTACAGGAATCAGTTTGATTTGAAAAAATAAGGAGGTAAAGCTATGGAAAAAAAAAAACCTCACTTAAGAGTCTCCCGAGAATCATAACATCAAAACTAGCAGATGGAAATTTTTGCCGAACACTTCATCAGAAACAGTGAGAGCGAGAGAACATCTCTATAAAAGTTATCTGATTGATATTGACGAGTAATCCAGTCGGAAACCGATCAGGGGAGAGAGAGAGAGAGAGAGAGAGAGCGAGCCTGAGCGCTTTCCCATGACTCAGAAAGTAAAGCGCCGGCAGTTTCCCAACGTCCTGCGAGCAGAGAGTGAACTCTGTCGTACCGACTTCAACCTGCCGTTACTCCCAAAGTACTGAGCAGATCTTAACGAGAGAAGTTTCTTTGGAAAGCAGAAATTATAAGCTTTTTAATGATGCATATTTTCTCTTGTGAATACCAAGAGTTAAGCAATGACAGATTTGTAAACTTAGATGAGCGTCTGCATGGACAGTTTTTCACAGCACAGCCAGCGAGCGTCTGATACGCCTCTCTCTATTGTTATAGTTTTATCCTTTTTTCTTCATACCAATTTTTTTTTATTCTGTTTCTTCAACAATTTTCCAGATATTGACCAACCCAACTTCAAATCGTCCATCCTGTCTGAGAATAGCGTGCATGTATACAGCTTTTGGAAAGGCACGTTTACTGTTTATTTTTGTTGCTTTCTTGCTTGTTTTGGCCGCATTGAAATGAATGGCGATTTGGAATCGGTGTTTCCACCCGGTCACACTTCGTTGGAGAGCCACCAAACTTCAGGCCAGGCTAACTCAACCGCTACAGCCATGAAATCGGTTATGATCCGCACTCATCTTTTTCTTGCTTTTTGTCCATCCCTTTTTCTCCCCTTTCCGTCTAGTACATTTTTGAACCTATTGAAATGAACGGGGTTTTGGAATCAGTCGTAGTTCTCGGTCACGCTTCGTCAGAGAGCCACCAATCTACAGTACACGCATCTGTATGTCATGAGCTGCACTCGGCTTTTTTTTTTTTTTAAAAACGCAGTCTCGCTTTGCGTTTTCTCACAGAAATGCATCTCTAGGTTTTTTTTTTTTAATTTCCCCCATAAATCATTTAAAGGGGCGGCACGGTGGTGTAGTGGTTAGCGCTGTCGCCTCACAGCAAGAAGGTCCGGGTTCGAGCCCCGTGGCCGGCGAGGGCCTTTCTGTGCGGAGTTTGCATGTTCTCCCCGTGTCCGCGTGGGTTTCCTCCGGGTGCTCCGGTTTCCCCCACAGTCCAAAGACATGCAGGTTAGGTTAACTGGTGACTCTAAATTGACCGTAGGTGTGAATGTGAGTGTGAATGGTTGTCTGTGTCTATGTGTCAGCCCTGTGATGACCTGGCGACTTGTCCAGGGTGTACCCTGCCTTTCGCCCGTAGTCAGCTGGGATAGGCTCCAGCTTGCCTGCGACCCTGTAGAACAGGATAAAGCGGCTAGAGATAATGAGATGAGAAATCATTTAAAAATGTATATTGACTGTTTGTTTATTATACCCCCGCTCCGAAGGAGGACGGGTGTACTGGTTTACCTCTGTCTGTCTGAAACACCCTTTTTCTCAGCAACCACAAATCATAGCTCCTTGGTACCAAACTTAAGCTTGGGGGTTCTATACCATGTGTACCGTTTTCAGGTCTGTCGCACATCGACTTCCTGTTTACCGACTGAATGTGTTTACGAAACGTATAGCGTGGATTTACAAAATTTTCATAACACTTTTCTCAGCAATTACAAATCACAACTGCTTGATATTTGGTACCGAGCTTCAGCTTGGGGTTCTATACCGTGATGGTTGCACCTCGACTTCCTGTTTACCGACTGAATGTATTTACGAAACACACAGGGTGGATTTTGACGCTATTTCAAGAAGCAAAATGCTATTTCAAAATGACAGTTTACCAGGATGCGATTTGAAATCCCTGGGGAGAGACACTGCGCTTTACTTACTCGTTTCAGACTTAATTATTTGTTGAAGTCAGCATTCATAATAAGTGTCCTATTCCTTCGATTGCTTGCGTTCTGATATAAGTGAGAGCGGGGGGTGATACGAAAGTGACCAGTAGCTCACAGTTGATCTTATTTTGTTTCTACTCATGTAAAATCTAGAAATCAAGTATTCATGAATCCAAATCTGAAAAAAAATGGCACTGCGGTTCGTGAAGACAGCCGAACTAGAATTAGAATCCGGCTGTTCTACGTCCTGTATTCTCTGGTTGAGATGTGCACTCCATTTTCATAAAAGAAGCTCCAACAATAAAGGCGAACATCTTCACCACTCTAATTGGGCACGATCTTATATACTCCGTCTATAAGAACTAGCTGTTTGGAAACATCGCGCACAATAAAAGTCCTTACTCAGCAAACCCACGGCCCGAGTTTCACCAAGCATCAGTGGAACGACAATATAGTAATACATGTTTCACAGTTAATATTAGCTCTCTCTTTCTCTCGGAGTCAAATATATACAGGTTTAATGGGTTTAGCGCAGAAGCACGCCTACATTTTTAATAAAATGCTCATTTTGAGTTTGAGAGCGATCAGTTAATAAGGTCTGTGAAAATGTTAAGTTGCTATATTGTTTTGTTTGGTCTGTGGTAATAATAAAGTGATCAAATTGCAATAAAACCTTTTGAAATTACAGGGGTTTCAAAACCTGTGCATCTCGAACAGAATGTTTTGTTGGAGGGTCGGAAATGAACGGAGGATTAATAACTTGGACTGTTGCACTGCAACATGAGTCATGGTGGTGGTTGCATTGTTCGGCCAACACTGCGTTCTGAGTCGTGTTTCTGATATTAATAATGTGGAAAATTCCACTGCATGCTACATTACATCAGAGGTGGACAGTAACGAAGTAGATTTACTCGAGTGCTGTACTTAAGTACACTTTTTGAGTATCTGTACTTTACTTGAGTTGTTTTTTTTTTTTTTGGAGACTTTACATTTGAAAGACAAATATCGTACTTTTCCCTCCACTACATTTCTATCAAGGTCCTTGATA
Source organism: Neoarius graeffei (assembly GCF_027579695.1). Classification (NCBI taxonomy): domain Eukaryota; kingdom Metazoa; phylum Chordata; class Actinopteri; order Siluriformes; family Ariidae; genus Neoarius; species Neoarius graeffei. Next base: position 45,996,570 of record NC_083594.1, read on the forward strand.
CCATAGACCAGGGGTCACCAAACTACGGCCCGCGGGCCAGATCCGGCCCGCCATCCCCCTTTGACCGGCCCCCCAGCCCCTCTGCCCCCCATCACTTGAACCGGCCCTATGAGGCAATCCCCAAAAGTGGTCATGGCCTATTTTTTTTTAAATTGCTTTTTGGCAAATAATAGCATGTCTGCATCTTGTATTTTGTTGATTTTATCAATTAAAATTGATATTTAGTTATAAAATGAACTATTCATATTTTCCGAATTTTCGTCATATGCTCGCGATCAAGCAGTGACAGGCAGCGCATGCGCAGAGAACTGTCGGTGTTCAGGACAGCAAAGTGGCTAGCGGTCAGCGAAAAGCTGACAGAGAGTGCAGAGTTTTTAAAGAACAGTGGACCACCGATTATTTTTTCGTTCAGTGTAAGGACCGTGCAGTTTGTCTTGTATGTAAAGAAAGTGTGCCGGTTTTCAACGAATATAATCTGCGTCGTCACTATGAAACCCGCCACAAAGAGTATGCTAGTTTGCGAGGGCAAACAAGAGAAGACAGGATTCGGAGGATGAAATGCAGACTGGCTGCACAACAGAATGTATTCCTTCGCCAAACCCAGATCAACCAGGCTGCTGTCCGAGCTAGCTATAAGGTAGCTCACCTACTAGCTACCCATGGAAAGCCGTTTACTGATGGGGACTTTGTTAAAGTATGCATGCTTGCTGTGGCCGAGGAGGTGTGTCCCGACAAGAAGGATGCGCTCAACGCGGTGAGTCTCTCCGCACCTACTATGACCAGGCGAACCGAAGATTTGGGGGACAACGTGTATGACCAGCTGAATGAGAAAGCGTCAGAATTCGAGTTTTTTGCTTTGGCCATGGATGAGAGCAATGACGTGCAGGACACAGCACAACTGCTGTGATCTATTGATCTATTGCTCATATTATTATAATTTCACTGTTTTTTAAAATGTATTTATTTTCTAGGCCTATTTATTTGACCTTTATTAAGTGCTGCATACAATTATTATTTATATTATTAATAATATCAACAGCCCTACCTACAATTTATAATTTTCCACTCACCTTTGCCAGTGTCAATCACCTCAACTAGGCAGATGTTTCTTACCTTGACAGCTTTGATATTATTTTTATTAGAAAATAAATAAATGGAATATCTGTGGTATTTCAAATTAAAACAAAGTGTGAAGACTTGATTACTACTTTTGCAAACCACTAGTAAAGATAAACAAATATGTGCCAGGAATCAAGTGTTGATACAGTAGTGGGGATATAGTAGTGGGGATACAGTAGTGGGGATACAGTAGTGGGGATACAGTAGTGTGGATATAGTAGTGGGGATGGCCATGCCAGGCTCGTAATCTCTAGTACACAATGAGGCCTGCTGGTGGTCATATTTGTCTGGGTCATACAATTCTGTGATATAGCTGACCCGACCCCGGCCCCCCCATCACAGTCAGGAACGACAATGTGGCCCCCAGAGAAAAAAGTTTGGTGACCCCTGCCATAGACATATAAACATAGACGCCGCCTTCTGCATAGAATCATACGTCATCCTCGCCGCCATATTGGATGTGGCAAAGTAGAAATTCTTCAACCGTCTCTGGTATAGCGTCTAGACCAGGGGTTTTCAAAGTGTGGGGCGCCAGAGTTCTTCGGGGGGGCGCAACATGAGAGACAAAATGGATCGGTTTTTAGTACCTAAAGCTACAGTGAGTGAGGAGACAAAGTCTGGGCCAAGCAAAAAAACAGAGCCTCCAGGATGTTGCGATTTGCAACTTCAGCGCAAATTCAACCAATCCCCGCGAATTCAGGGCGGTGTTGCAATTATATCCAATCACCGCAACTTTCCCGCAAATTTGACCAATCGTTGGCGTCGTCTTGAGGTGACGTCGACAAACTACCTTCCGCCTTACTTCCGTGTGTTCAAGAGAAGCAGCATGCGCGTCGTGTTGCCAGATTGGACGATTTCAAGTGCATTTTGGCGGGTTTTGAACATATTTTGAACTGGAAAACGTCAGCAGTATATGGCAACACTGAAAGTGTGTTATGTTTACAGTGAAGGACTGTGTGCGCTTTATTTTTTTTTTACTTAATACAAGTAGTTAATGGATGCCGACATTTTTGCCAGAATGGTATTTTATTATCCATTGTTTCGGCAGCTTCAGCATCATACTGAGAGATTCTGTTCAAATTGTTTTTTTTTTCTTCTATGAAGCCTGAGCAATTTATTTAATTAGTTTATAATTATTGTTTAATTTAGTCTTCAGGAGAGACTGCCTGCACACAGTACTAGTATTAATAGTTTTTTTTTTCTTACATGAAAGCTGAGGCATTTATATTATATTTTAAGGTAACTTCATGTTGTGCTGTGAGGTTCTATGCACTTTAACTTTTGAACCAACAGGTGCATTTGGATAAGTAAAGCCTATTTTTCTGCATTTTTGTAGTCCTGGTAATCTTTTATATTGGTAAAGTTGTTTATAGGACCGTTTCTCTTTGTTTTTTTAATCAATAGTTTTTCAGTAATAACTTAATATTTAACATATCACTCAATTTTAATCACAAAAAGAGAAAATCGCAACAATTTCTCGCAACTTTCACTTCCTCCCGCAATGTAATCGCAACAAAAACCTAAAAAGCACTGCAACTTTCATCGCAATTTTTTTGGAAAACCCCCCGCAACATCAGACATTTTAGCCGCAACAATCACAAAAAAGGCCCGCAGAATCCTGGGGGACTGGAAAAAGAAGGAAGTATGACCACGATTATTTAAAGTTTGGATTTTCATGGACTGGATCTGAAGATGCTCCACTGCCACAGTGTGTTGTCTGCCAAGAGGTGCTAGCTAACGATGCTATGATGTTTAAAATGTGTAAAACAAGATGTTTTAAAAAGCACAGGTGTTTAAAATGTGAAAAAGAAAAAAATGTGTACAACAACCATTTTTTTAAAAATACGAATGGAACATTATCCTCCTAAGGCCCAAGCTGTTTTTTTACATGCATTTTTTATTTCTCTTTGCTCTTTGGGCTTATTAGAACCTGATTAGAATAAAAACTAAGCATCATCTTTTGATAAGATGTACTTTTAGAGAAAAAGTATGTCCACATATGTGGATTCTTGTTCCGAATTTCTAAAAAGTGCTGTCCACGCATGTGACCGCTAAGCCCTAGGAGGTTAAGTATAGCAACAACAAAAATTGTAAGGGGGGGCGCTGCTGTTTATTTGCTCTCCGAGGGGGGACTGACTCTCCCACACTTTGAAAACCCCTGGTCTAGACAGTAGCCGAGAATAAAGATGCCTTGTTCATGTGCTGCGTTTAACTGTACCAACAGGTTTACCGTCCAAACATGGGATTACCTTTCACAGGCGAGACTGGAAAAATACTTTTCAATACTGTTCCTTCAGTCTTCAGTTTCCCAGCTCATCTCCACCGGGGGGGTGTAGAGTTATAAGCAGTGAGCATTAGATAATACAGTGCCACACTATGATGAATGTTTTATTTTTCATCTGTTTTTTTTTCTTCTTTTATGGCAAATACTTCTCTTCAAAAGAAACTAATGAAGAGTAAAATAAAACATTTTTTTTTATTTTCACAGTGATATGCATTTTATTTTTCATCCCTTGGTTTTCTCATCTAATATGGAAGTTATGGATGTCAGTGGCTGTGACAAGACGTGTTATGCTCTGCAATAAAAAAAAAAAAAAAAACATTGGTACAAAGCAAGCCCATTCACTTTTTTATGCTGATAAGAGAATTACAATGGTTTTTCATGTGACAAAAATGTGCGATTAAATTGCGATTAATCGCGAGTTAACTACTGTATGACAGTCGCGACGTTAATCGCGATTAAATATTTTAATCGCTTGACAGCACTAGTTCATTCGTATAGCACGGTCGCAAAAACTGCCGTGTGAACGCCAGTGGGCAGGGCTCGAAATTAACTTTTTTTTTTTCTTTGTGTCCCCCAGTGGTCCCGAATTCTGTGTTGTATTGTCCCGAATGGAAGCAATAGTGTCCCCATTTTTTTCCTCTCTGAAATAACCAGTGGTTAATATTATCATATGAAGTTACTATTATATTTGTAACTATGCGATTTTGAACCCTTTATATAATTTTTACAGTAAGTCACAAGACACAAGCGACACACGTCCTATACATCATCTACTTCAAAATTACAGTTATTGCATTTTCAGTTTATTAAACTTTGGCGATCTCACTGTATGAATAGATACCTGTTTATTTAAAGGGGCCAACTAGCTCATTCAGAAAATGTTTCAACTCCCTACATCTGCAGTACACTTTAGTTGAAAATAAGACCCCTTTTATGTTCATTTCATCTACTTATACCTTGAATATCTGTTGGCACTTATTTTCACCATTACCGTTATCCATTTTATGAACTTTCGCTGCCGAAACGTGGGTGCAAATGTTAGCAACATCAGCATAGTGCCAGGTCCGAGCCTAGTTGTGCTGCTGACTGACTAAACTTTCTGAACTAGAAAGACACCAAGAAAACTCACTTATTCTGTTGAACGGTATCTTCCGTCAATATCATCCACATCATTCCTGTTGTATTTTATAACGTGTCTAACAGTGTTCATTAAGTTCATTCAGTTGCTAGCGTTGCCTGCAGACCAGGCGATGACACTTTGGATCCTGAAGGTCCCGGAGACGTTATGTCTGGGCTTTCAGTTTCTTCCCCGCGGTCGGTCCGCTTCAACCACTTCAGCATTTTTGTTCTGGCAAGAGTCGGCGCAGCGTGTGCGGTAGCAATTCCATTCCAAGTCCATATAACGCGGACTCCGGCCGAAGATTCTAGAACAGAATGCGCTGCTCTGTAGCCTACGGATGCAGGTGCATCGAAAGTGTAGCTACTATGTATTTTTCGCTGTTAACGTTTTAAAATTAAAATTGACAAATTAGGTGAATGTCTACGTATGTGTTACGGCTTTGTAAATAATATTAATGTAGAACTTTTTTTTTCTAGATCTGTTTTTTTCCATTGTCCCGGGATTGTCCCAGATATGATAATTTTGTGTCCCGATGACATTTTTTATGGTCCCCGGGACGTCGGGACACTGTTAGTTTCGAGCGCTGCCAGTGGGGCTGCACCGGTGCTAACACGCTTCTCTCTAGTAAGCAAGTTTGTGACGTGTGAACGCTCCACAAAATTTACACCGGTGTAAGATATATCGCAACAAAATACATCGGTGCAGCGTCGATGCAAATATGTGCCGTGTGAACACCCCTTATGGAGCGAGTACAAGTGCGAAAGAGAAAAGCAGTAGTAGGGAAAGTTTAGAAAGGAAAGTTGTGGTATTATTTTTTTTTCCCTTCTCTGAGCCGAGTTTCCAACATGACCAGATGAAAGATAAAAGGAGAGAAAATCAATAAAAATGCTTGAGGTCTCGGTGTTCTCTCTCCACCTGAACACAGCAAAGAGAGAAACCAGAGACCAGGATCACGTATGCTACAATCCTCTTCCCTTTTCTGATCACAGCATAAGAAAAATCTACTGTAAACCTTTTTTTTTAATGGCCTCGGAAGGACAGGAGTACGGCCCGACAGCATCCAGCTTGCTATAATTTACCTTCGTATTGATTTTGGGTATGTATAGTTCCTGCACATTTAGTACAGTGACCTCTAATGTCGCAGCGTAGTTAATATAGAAAAATAAATGGTGCGAAGGTGTAATATTCTCAGACCCTCTTCATCTTTATGACTGGTGTGTATTAATCTTTCTCTTCCCCAAGCTGGAGAAGGTAATTTCTTCGGTGCGTCGTGTCCTTGTCCTCCCTTAGTGACGCCTGCCGCGTTGATTAACAGTAATTCTGCAGGTTTACTATGCTAATGATGTGCGATTTTTATATGCATTACGAGCCTCTAAGACAATGCTTTATTAACGTCGGGCTACTCGGAATGCCTTTGTGCCGGTTTTCCCACGGGCAGTTCCTTTAGAAAGTGCATTTGATGCCATTTCAAACGTCTATAATGGCTGTTCTAATTCTACTTTCATTTTGCTTGTGGAATGAGACCAGTGTTGTGTGAAATAATAGCCTTTTTTTTTTTTTATAAAGTTTTCCAATAATTTTAAGGAAAGTTAGCAACTTTTTAAACAAGAAAAGTTGCAACGAGCATCTGGAAGAATTATGTAAGCATTTCGGTAAAGTTTCTAATCTACGGTAGTTCTGGGGAGTAGTTTTGTAGGACAAGGTTGTGCGTGTGACTTTTTTTTTCTCGGAGCGAGTCAAGGCCGTCGCAGTCAGACTGACAGGCACGTTCATCATCGAGCTGTACCACTGATGGATCTGAGATTGGCTCCGTTTAGCTAGTTTTAGCTTCAAGGTGGCTTTGAGTCTCTTGAAAACGCGCACACACCGATGCAAAGGCGCTTTGTTTCACATTCCTAACTTTGCTTTTTCTTTTGGAAAGGCATGAACAGTTTAAACTGGCAAGTATACAAATTGAGTTTGTAGTTGTGGATTTCTCAGCAAAGCCACTTTTATGTGTACTTTTTATCCCCGCGGCATATAACGCGGGGGGATATAGCTATCGTTCTGTCCGTCTGTCTCTCTCGGTCTGTCCATCCATCTGTAAACAGTTTAGTTTCCGGAGCATCACTCAGAAACTGTTAGGAATTTGTGCATTTTGGGATTTCTGTGACTTCGTGTTTCCATGGCAACCAATTCAACTTGGCAAAATTTGGAGTGGGGTTTCATGTGGGGTCTGGCAGGATACGCCATCTCCTGATGACTCTTGTCAGGGATCCCAGACGTCCGCTATTTAGCGGAATTCCGCTATTTTTCTAGCCAAAGTGGTGGTGGGTTTTTTTTTTTTTTTTTTTTCTTAAGTCTCTTGTATATCTGTTAAAAATATGTTTAAGTAAAATGACCAGCAGAATACGTTCTGATTTGGTTTGCTTGTTTAGCGAGGTTTTTGTCAGCTTCGTTTGTTACCGTTGACATTCGGGAACACTCGAAGTTAAATTGATGTAAATACTGCGAGACTGTACGCGATAGAACGAGAAAACAATATGGCTGCGGCCATTTGCTAGAAAATGTGTTTTAACTCCGTTCGTGCTTTTGTTTCTAATGCGTTGAACTTAATTCAGTATGCAGGGCTGTGAAATTTCCGCGGATTCTGTCGCGAAAAATATCATCTTCACAAAACGTCTATTTTTGCATTAAAAATCATTGGGGGGGTCTAATCGGTTTTAATCATAGGTTTTAATCGCCTTGCACGAGACCAGCGGCTCAGCCAGACTCACGGAGTTTTATGCCAGCTGAGCATGGAACACGTCTTGACTGCGACTCAGGAGCAGTGTTGCCAGATTGGGCGGTTTCAAGTGCATTTTGGTGGGTTTTGAACATATTTTGGGCTGCAAGATCAGACACAGTTAAGATGCCATCAAAAAAGAAAGCTAAGGAGGTGTTTGAGAGAGATGCAAAGAGGGCTAGAAAAGAACACACAGACAGACTGAAGGAAAAGATGAAAAAGAACAAGTTTGCAAAACTGAAAGAGATGGTGTTAAAGAAAATTAAAAGACTTTCATTAGATGCTGTTTGACAGACACTGAACATTTTGTAAATAGCTTTAATAGAGGAATGCAAATACTATAGAACTAATAACTAATAGCCTTACTGAAAGATGAATTGAAAGAAATAGCTGGGAGTGATGAAAGAGGAACAGAAGGAGCCAGAAGTAAAAGAAAAGATGTAAATAATAGAAACATTAGTTTTTTTTTAACTTTTGCTCTGTAGACAAGAGACATTGTGAGAGATTCTTGGAAAAAGCCAGGACATAATACAAGAATTAAGTGTAATTTGGAAGACAACAGGTATCTCTCACTTAAATATTGAGCATGATTTTTCACAAAGTCATTTTGAAAGGCCTATCAAAGTTTTCCTTTATTAACATTTCTTTAAATTGTTATTTACACACTTTTTTTTTACTTTTATTTTGATTAAGAGATAAAATACATAGGCACTTATTAGATATTTCAAGGTATTTTACATGGATCTTTCATTTTAAAAGAGAAAACTGTTGATGGGTATTTTATATGGCAAAATGAAGACCAAGACTAGTCAAATATTTACTTGTTGAGATCAATTTTTTACTTGCAGGAAATGCTCAGAATACACCATATAACACCTAAAATGGCTTGGTGTCCGGCTTATGCTGGGGGGCTGTGCCCCCCCGACCCCCACTTTTCCTCGTATTTCTTATTTACAATTTCACAGCCCTGAGTATGTCGTGGAAAAAAAGATATCGTCCATAAAAGAGATAGCCGAACAGTGTCCGGGTTAGAAGTATATTCTTCAAAGCTACATTTTCATCTAATTTTTATAAATAACAATTTTTTTTGCCACTTATGTCATTGATTACAAAATATGGCATCAAATAGATACACATTATTGTTAAATTCTGTTGCTTTTCTATGTTAAATCTATGTAAAAAATGTGTTCTATAGCATCTTTAAATGTTAAAATCTCAACAGCTTCAGGGGGCTTGCAGCACCCTTGACCCCTGCTGATAGTTTTTTACATTCCTCTATTTTTTTCAATTACTGCTGGGATTCCTGTCTTGTATTTTAGTCATTAGTTCATGTTAGTCATTTATTACTACTGTTGGACACCTTAGATTTAACCATTTCCCCTCTATTTAAAAAAAAAAAAAGTCACATCTATAATCCTAGACTGAGGTTTTTTTTGTTAGTGAGGCTTCCGAGGAAGATTTAGAAAGCATTTTCCGCCTTAAACGTTGACAAGAAAATGTGCACAATGGAAAGTGTTATGTTGTTGTCGATCACAGAGACATTACGTTCTTTTAATTTTTCCCTGGATTTTTAACATTTCTGTCATCTGCTCTCAAAGTCCCTAGCATTATTTATGTTTAAATAATCCAATAACGATATCCAGTCCGAGGCATATATCGTGCAATACAGATTTATGATTTGAATCAGTAAAATTTTTAAAAAATGATTTGTGATTATCAGGCTGCATAGTTTTAGCAATGAGGTAGTTTTTTTTTCCTCGCTGTAATTGTGTTGTTTAGACAGCAGATGGATATAATCATGTAAAATAGCGGTAATGCATGTGGCTTTGCCGTAGGTGGAAGTAACACCGCTCTAATACTAGAAAAACGGATCTAAAATGGCAAACTGCTGTTGTGCAATCAGAAGTCTATGAATTTTTTTTTTTTAAATATATATTTCATAAAAGGAGTATTTTACTTGGCCGGCGAGTGCCTTTCTGTGCGGAGTTTGCATGTTCTCCCCGTGTCCGCGTGGGTTTCCTCCGGGTGCTCCGGTTTCCCCCACAGTCCAAAGACATGCAGGTTGGGTTAACTGGTGACTCTAAATTGAGCGTAGGTGTGAATGTGAGTGTGAATGTGAGTGTGAATGGTTGTCTGTGTCTATGTGTCAGCCCTGTGATGACCTGGCGACTTGTCCAGGGTGTACCCCGCCTTTCGCCCGTAGTCAGCTGGGATAGGCTCCAGCTTGATTGTGACCCTGCATGTGATAAGTGGTAACGGATAATAGATGGATGGAACATTTTAGTGAATAAGCCATTATATTTCACTCCAACATTTACAAATGTGGGGAAATAATTATTGTTGGTTAAGAAAATGAAATAAACCCTTTTTTTTTTTTTTTTTTTTTTTTAATTTAACAAAAGGAAAAATGGTTACATGCCTGCCAAATTCTAATAAGTAATAAAGCACAAGGTGGTGTGCTGTTTGAAGAAAACAATCAGCGATGTGTGTGTGAGAGAGAGATGTGACCTGATATACAAATTGGAGTTACTGTACTCTTTCCCCTACAAAATGGATTATTTTCCAATAACGACACGTTGCAGAAGTGTTGTATTCATTTTACAGAGCAGACCAATTTGTCAATTTATTATTACTTAAAGAATGACGCAGCATGCATATATATATATATATATATATATATATATATATATATATATATATATATATATATTATTTATTTATTTTTTTTTAAAAAACGTTTGTAGTTAGATTAATTTTGGAATATCCAGAAAGCAAGTTAGCTTCTCTTGCCTTCCTTCCCTCCCATCTTGTGAACATCTCATCTCATTATCTCTAGCCGCTTTATCCTGTTCTACAGGGTCGCAGGCAAGCTGGAGCCTATCCCAGCTGACTACGGGCGAAAGGCGGGGTACACCCTGGACAAGTCGCCAGGTCATCACAGGGCTGACACATAGACACAGACAACCATTCACACTCACATTCACACCTACGCTCAATTTAGAGTCACCAGTTAACCTAACCTGCATGTCTTTGGACTGTGGGGGAAACCGGAGCACCCGGAGGAAACCCACGCGGACACGGGGAGAACATGCAAACTCCGCACAGAAAGGCCCTCGCCGGCCACGGGGCTCGAACCCAGGACCTTCTTGCTGTGAGGCGACAGCGCTAACCACTACACCACCGTGCCGCCCTCTTGTGAACATGACCAAAAAAAAAAAAGCACCACCAACACAGCAAATGCTTTCCAAGAATGTTGTAAATAAACCTCTAACAGAAAACTTGACCGTATCAATGATTGCGCACACTTTTTTGTAATCCACTCGCATTGACTGTCTGCTCTAGCCATTCCTTTGTAAACTGTTACTATAGAAACGATACTGTATTAGAACGAATGCGTTAACCTTGAAGCTGCTGTCCAAGCTGCTGTGAAAGAAAATTAATCAACACCCTCTGAGCATTCAGAGTTGAGCATCATCATCTCTCTATTTCTGCGACGGTAAACTTGCTCATTCTAAGAGCAGTATTGTTTGCTAAACGGAGTGAATAGAAGAACCCAAATAGCCGATTTCAAAGTGTTTATCTTCCTCGTGGTTTTGAATTTGGGATGTGATTACTAGTTCTGCGAGTCCAGTTTTCAGCATAACGAACAATTCATGAGCAATTATCATGAAATGTGCCTGGCAGGGGTTCGGTCACCCGTGTTACAGCAAACCACTTAACCAGAGCACCGCTGTGTCCGGAATCTCAATTTTGGCATCTCAGGTCAGAACAAAATGGCCCTGTTACAGCAAGCTTCAATTATTGCCTTTTAATTGAGTTTGCGATGTAGTATTGTATATTCACTTTCTTCAGAGCAAGTCCATCATGTCTCAGGCCTGTCAGCTAATGAATGTGAGTTTTACGTGTCAATCTGGAGCCGGAACGCCATGCACAAAGGCCTCGCTGCAGCATGCCGGGAAGGGGGGAAGAAAACCCCCCAGAAGGCCTTCAGTGTACCTCGTTCTCCCACTGGAGAACCTGGCATGCAGCCATGCGGTACTTATTCATCCGAGGCGTTTAGGACTCTGCAGGAACCATCTGGTCCATCATTCCGGTGTCAACAAAGAAAATTATCAAGTGACTCTTCAAGCATCCTCCAAAGCAGAATAGATGAGGATTGTGTAGTTTTCAGTTGCTGGCTTGGACACACAATGAGAAATATCTTTGAAATTCAAAGCAAAATTATGATTATGCACATGGGATGTGAATACCGCTCAAGGGTACCATTTTGTGAATTGCCATAGCTATGCCTTTACTCAAATGAGGCACTGGTGGTAATTACTTGGGGAAGTCACGCCCAAATGGTTAGAGAAACCGCTTTGGGACCAAAAGATTGCTGGTTCGATTCCCTGAACCAGCAGGATTGGCTCAAGTGCCCTTGAGCAAGGCACCTAACCTCCAACTGCTCCAGCAAGTGCCGTGGCGTACCTCGTGTCTGATTAGCCAAAGAAAAACTGGTGATTTAGGATCATCAGTTCGGGCAAGATCCTGGCCGTAATAAAATAAAGTGGTGGCAATAAAAGAGGCTGAGGTGGTCAGTCCAGACTTCTCTATCCCCAGCCACAGATTTCAGCTCCTCCTTTGGGATCCGCAGATATCCCCAAGTCGTTTTTGCAATATCCAGCATGTCCTGGGTCTGCCCCGGGGTCTCTGTCCAGTCGGACATTCCTGATGCAACTCTACAGGAAACCAACCGGGGGCATCCTTATACGGCGTCCAAATCATCTCAGCTGGCTCCTCTCAATTTGGTATTGCACCGGCTCTACTCTGAGGCTCTGTGGGGTTGTCAGACTCCACACTATATCATTTGAGTGTAAGCCCAGCAATCCTGCAGACATAAATCATCATGATTATTCACATTTATTATTGTTATCGTTGACAAGTTGATTACTGTTCTGTGGAGATACACTGAAGCTAAAAAGGGTTCGTATCCCCCCGGGAAAGTGGCCTATTCCCTGTAAGTGCTGTTTCTTACTGCAGCATGATGATGAAAGATTGCTAATTTCTATGTATTTGATTAGGTTCGATTTTAGTTTGAACCATCTGCACAGGTTCATCATCCCACAGTGAAGGTTATTCCTGTCTAAAGAAAATGATCTTAATTAGTCAGATTGAGATTAAACGAGGTGGAATTCCAAAGGTGTGCCTTCACAAATTTAAAGTGTCAGTTAGCATCTTTCCTAAAGCCACATCAACCCAATCTCGTATGCATCTTTCACTCCCACTTGTCGTAACCTTGGAGCCCCTCAGTTAGCTATGTTTCTATTCCTGAGATTCTGTGAGGGCTCCGGCCCCTGGATGAAGGATTTAGGCCCTGTGTGATAATCGGGGTGACTCTCAAAGACAAGTACAGAAACAAAATGGTTCTTTTTAGATTTTTGCAGAATGTTAGACCTCCAATACTCCAGCTCAGAAGGAAGTTTGGGTCGGAGTGCAGGGCCAGCAATGTTGCAGCGTCTCGGGGGCAGTTGAGGGTTAAGAGTCTTGCCTAAGGGTCCAACAGGGCAGTTTGAAATGCGCAGGGTTCAGAACCTTAACCACTGTGGTTGTCCAGTGATTGTGAAAGATGACTGACCGGCCCATAGACAAACTCCAACTTTCAACTCATCCCAAGTTTCCAACTTCCTTCCAAGTCGGGGTACTATTCCAACATACAAGACAAACGTCTTCCTGTTTGCTTTCTGTCCTCATCTTTGGTCATCACCCCATTTTAATGACTACTGAGTGTCCAAGTAAAAGAAGCTTTAGCGTTTTAAGAAACTGGTCTCAACGTTCAGTCTGACCTGTCTGGAAATAAATCCATGCAAATGAGTTGGGAAGAGTAGACTTGCTCGTCCGTGTGTGTTTACAAAGTATGTAAATTTTTTGCATTCGTGCCTGCGTAATATGATTTGCATCACAGCCAAAATGGTCGTCTTGCCACAAAATCCGATCTGCTGAAGGACGCTTTAGTATCGGGTGGTTCGAGGATGCAAATTTGGGTCTGTGGTGGTAACTTGACAAGCTCTATCATTTTCAGGGTCATAATTTTTCACTGTTATTTGCATCTACATTTATTCTTTTGTCACCACTTGAATCAAAATCAAGAGAGGATTCAGTCCAAGTAATCAAGGATCACGGGCCAACATTGTCTCTTTGGCAGCGTCTTGGCTACCGAGACACCACTGGCCCAACGTACGGCACTGTTGAATTCTTGAAACCGATTGATCAGAAGGTGTTGGTTAATTTTCTCTTAACAGCAGCTCTGACAGTAGTTCTGGTTGTAATTTAATGACGGGTTTAATATTAATATGTTCCTTCCTTCTACGTTATTGTTAGCTCACCGGCTATAAGGCGATGAGCAATGATAATCACCTGGTGTCTGTCCATCCACAATTCATAAAAAATCACTACTCCCTGAGTTTCCAATGGATTTTGATTGATTTGTTGTTTGGAAGCTCAAATTGTTCTCATTGTTCTCATGAAGAGCAACTTGGCTAATTATAAACGAGTCTGGTTTCTCATGGTACAGCCGTGTGAGCTACTGTGTCGCTGACGCTCTGGTTTCTAAAGTAACGACTCCTTCACAGACACCGTCTACGTAATTCAAGGCTTGGGCGGGGGATATAGAAATGGGTTCCGTCCGTCCGGTCACGTTTTCGTTTCCGGGCCGTATCTTTAAAACTACTGAAGATGTCTTAATGAAACTGTTGTATACAGACTGTATGAAGCAACACGTGAAGTGCTGCCTTTTGCTATTTTGGATTTTTGAAAAAAATATTTTTCAAATTTTTACATAAAAATAGATTTTGACTTCGTTTCTAAGAGCAATGTTCGTTTCCGGAGCATGCATACAAAACTAGTCATGATATAGATTTGAAACTTGGTGTGCATGTTAACAAGGTGATATAGACGTGCCTTTTCATACTAAGAAATTTGAGAGAGTTAAATTTTTCATGTTTCCATGGAAACAATTTCAGACTCGGTCTCTCAGGTTAGTCTTAGGGGTCGGTTTTGTTTCCAGAGCAGAACTTGAAAACTATGAGCGGTATGGTCTTGAAAGTTGGTGTACGTGTTAAGTAATGTATATGTGCCTTTTGATACTGAGAAATTAAAATTTTTAGCTCACCTGGACCAAAGGTCCGGTGGGTTTATGCCATGGGCTGCTGAGGTCGGTGTAAAGAGGTAGGGTTGGGTTCCTGCAGCAGAACTTGAACAATGTGACAAATAATATCTTGAAACTTGGTATATAGTTGGTATATACAGTCGGGCGGGGGATATAGATGAGACTGTCTTCTTGTTGTGATAAATTGAATAAAATATGCGTTAATAGCAAGGAACAATGTGTAATTGGTGACATGTTGCAGTTTGATGTAAGGAGTCTCCAGTGTCAGCACTTTGTAGCCATCAATAAGTTTTCCACGTTGGGGAAAGTCTTCAGGACATTGAGCTTTTTGGTTTCTCGGTAACGTGACAAGCCCCCCCCCCCCTTATAATAGCATGGCCCCAAGTGTTTTTTAATTACCTGCCAATTTATTGTTGGTGTTAAATTGCTGTTCTTGGATTGTGTTTTGTCACAGCCTGCACCGCCCAAAGCCTGGACCCCCCCACCTTCTCCCCCCCCCCCCCCCCTCCCCATCTCTCTGGCTCAGACCCATTGGCTGCCCTTCACAGAGTGGTGCTTCCCTGATAAAGTGTGGCATTGTTTGTGTGGGAGTCTGGCTCTCCTAGAGCTCTGTGATGCATGGTGACACCTTAATTTGAAAATTTCAGCACTGTGTGTGTGTGTGAGTTACTGTTCTAGGCCAGAAGAAATCAGGAAACGAGTGAGGGGCTTCAGGTGAGATTTGTTGGGTTGGCAAGTTCAGATGTAGAGAACGGGATGTGAAGAGAGAGGCAGAGGAATGACGTGTGGGACTAAGAGAGTAAAAGAGATGGTTGGACTATGTGTCATTATTCTGGCCATTACTCTCCCAGACCAGTCACTACATAATACAGCAGTGTCATAAAGACCAGGATGAAGATGAAGACTATGAAAAGGATACGGACCAGGATTGAAGTCACTTAGTATCATTTGGCACTGACCCCAATATACGGAGTAAAACACATCCAGTAGATACTTCCGAGGTCGGAGGCAATCACTGTAATAGCCGCACATTTGGAAAGGATAGTTAACAGCGGCATAATTTCAGACACCACCTCTCTCTCTCTCTCTCTCTCTCTCTCTCTCATATATATATAATGGCTTTTAAACAACACTGGATTCATCACTGTTGGAGAGGATGACTCTGGAACACGATGACCATACTTCTCCATTTCTTGCTTGCTTGCTTGCTGTCTTTTGGCCAATATTTCTACAAAATGACTGCTTCTTATTGTTGACCTTTAATATAATCACCTCGGAGTTAGTATTTAGGGAGCACTTGTGCTAGTCAGTACACAGTCAGTATTTCTCTTTATTTATTTATTTATTTATTTATTTCATTTTTCATTTAGTCCTAATACACTAGATGAAATCTTCAATTCAGTGTTGACACCAGACCTCGCTAATGGCATGGTAGTGGTGTTACTTGTAAATTGGATTCTCGCAGCCAGATGAACCAGTTTGATTCTAGTCTAATGTAAAATTATTACAAATTCAAACGGATCCACCGAGCAATATTTTAGTGCAGCTTCATATAAAAAAACCACGTTATTTACCAGCTGGGAGGTCCGTATTGTGAAATACCGTGACCAGGCTTGAAAGTACTGAGCGAGGCCCTCTGGGCCGAGGTCAGTATTCAAGGCCGAGGTCACGGTATTTCACCATACGGACCGACCTTAAGCTGGTAAATAATATATTAATTTTTTTCTTTACCAAATTCTAACAGAAAACGAGAGCGCCCGAAAGGGAAAACCGAGCCGAGCCGCCATTTTGAATCCTCATTCACAGCTGTAATGCAAATGGCTTCCTCCTCGGTATACAAGTGCACTTTCATGGCAGGAAAAAAACTACATTTTGCCGCCTATGTAGTCCCCTATTTATACAAAATTGAGTCATTCAGGATTCAGCCATGTTTTTGCTCGGCGTTAGCAACAGTTAGAGGTTTTTAGCTTTCTCCTGAAATGTTTTCTTTTATTTCTTCTTCCTCAGGGTAGTAAAACTCGCTTTCGCTGTGAAGACTGTCGTTATCGCTATCCATGCTGTAAAATTAATGCTGTTCTCCTGAGAAATGCTGGCAAAAATTTATAAGATTTTTGATAATCTTATAAATAAATCTTATTTAAAAAAAAAAGATAAATGTTGACACAAAATGCTACCATGTTTGTTGTTGTGAACGAGCGAGCCCCCAGAGGTCCGTAACTGGGGTCCGTATCGTAGGATACGGACCCGCTTGCCAGCCAATCAGAGCGCAGGATTTGATGGAACCTGGACCGCGAAAAAAATGAAATGCAATATTCCTGTGTATTGTAAAATGTTTTGTGTTGCGGAGAGTTAAAATGGAAATAAAAACGGTGTAAAATTAGGGGGGAAAAATGATTTGTGAGAAACATTTGGGAATGGAATTAAATAAGATCCTAGGGTTAGATTTGGATTTATGCATTATTATTATTATTATTATTATTATAATATGGCACAAGCTGCTTCTGGTAAAATCGTGCGCTCTGATTGGTTCCTGGGCGAGCAGAATTTTCCTCTCATGCCCGTGGGTGATTTACAGATTTTCTTTCCAAGGCGCCGGCTTTCAATGTTGCAAAAACCAAAACAACGACGAGAGACCTGTGCAGGTCTGAGCTCAGCCTTTTACTGTACATCGATGCTAGGATTCGAACTGACGTTGCAAAATCCGTTCCTTTCCTGGACAGCGCTCTAGACCGCTCAGCCACGGAGGATTACATCACAAACTGAGCTTATTTAACGTGGCGCTAACGTAGTCCGTACGCAGTGGTTCCACACCATGACTGTAGAATCACGACCTGAGGCTGGCACGCCAATTGCGTTCTTAAACACGCTCGAACTCGGTTAAACATACACATACAGACAGGCGCCTCTATAGGCTTCAGCCAAAGGCTGAGCCAAAAAAAAAAAAAAGATTAAAGGAACAGTCCACCGTACTTCCATAATGAAATATGCTCTTATCTGAATTGAGACGAGCTGCTCCGTACCTCTCCGAGCTTTGCGCGACCTCCCAGTCAGTCAGACGCGCTGTCACTCCTGTTAGCAATGTAGCTAGGCTCAGCATGGCCAATGGTATTTTTTGGGGCTGTAGTTAGATGCGACCAAACTCTTCCGCGTTTTTCCTGTTTACATAGGTTTATATGACCAGTGATATGAAACAAGTTCAGTTACACAAATTGAAACGTAGCGATTTTCTATGCTATGGAAAGTGCGCACTATAATGACAGGCGTACTAACACCTTCTGCGCGCTTCGGCAGCGCATTGATGTCTGAGCTCCGTATCAATGCGCTGCCGAAGCGCGCAGAAGGTGTTAGTACGCCTGTCGTTATAGTGCGCACTTTCCATAGCATAGAAAATCGCCACGTTTCAATTTGTGTAACTGAACTTGTTTCATATCACTGGTCATATAAACCTATGTAAACAGGAAAAACGCGGAAGAGTTTGGTCGCATCTAACTACAGCCCCAAAAAATACCATTGGCCATGCTGAGCCTAGCTACATTGCTAACAGGAGTGACAGCGCGTCTGACTGACTGGGAGGTCGCGCAAAGCTCGGAGAGGTACGGAGCAGCTCGTCTCAATTCAGATAAGAGCATATTTCATTATGGAAGTACGGTGGACTGTTCCTTTAATTGGTAATCAAAAACAGCCGAAAGACAAATGAGTCACCGGGTTATTCAAGAAATGAGCAACGAAGAGCATTCAGAAACCACTAACAGAAATTCGGTTTTGAAACTGCTAGCTGTTTATTCTGCATGCGTGATTCAACGACGTTACAAATATAACGTGACTGAAAGCAGCATCATGCCTCATTATAATGACCGTCTATTTTCATCTTAGAAATAAAAAATGCCATATAGTAAACTCCTTATTAACCTTGCTCGCTGTGTTTTTATGAGAAAATATCAGACCGAGGTCTTTTTGTACGGACGTCGGCCTGATATTTTCCTGTAAAGACCTCGTGCTCAGTTAAGAAGTAGTTTTCACATAAACCAAAGCAGTAACAACATGCTGGTGTGATTTGTCTGCTGGTTTAGACAAATAAGATTGTTTTATCTTGAAGTACAGTGGATATCAAAAGTCCCCACGCTCCTGTTAAAATTGCAGGTTTTTGTGATGTAAAAATATGAACCCAAGAAAAGAAAAGGCACCTTTTGCTTGTAATCGAGCACAGTCTTTTTGGGTAAGAGCGGACCAATGTAGCACATCGTGATCTGGCGATTTTATCCCACTCTTCGTTGCAAAAATGCTGCATATCAGTTAAATTGTAAGGGGATGTCCTGTGCACAGTCAAAAGAGGGCTATTGACTTTTTAATAGAATTTAGATCTTGGCTCGGAGGACCAATATGATCTGGAGTGGGTTTCCCAAAAGCATCGTAGCAGAAAGATCATCGTTAAATGGTAGAGCGAGCATCACAATGAACACTCTCTCTCCTGGTTAAAGGAGAACTGAAGTCATTTTTAAACTTGCTTTATTTCTTAATTAACGTGTGATTCAATTACATTTTCGGTTTTAGTAACCTTATATCGCGACTCGTAGTGGCAAATAATTGCAGTTAAATATTATACTTATCGGCCTGTTCGGTTTTTAGCCGTGTTGAATTGAGTTCGTTCGGTCCACGGCAGGCGTCGCTTATCCACGCGATCTTCACGAGACTCGTGCGAGACTTCGAAACGTCAAGCGTCAGCCAGGTGTCAGCGCCGGCATTTTGAAAACTTTCCTGACTATCAAAACAAGCAAAACTTCCGGCTTGATTGCGTCAGCGTTCGATAGAGGGCGCGCGTGTCTTTTGACAACGTTGGCAGACGTTGGTCATTTTTTATTTCCGCCGTACGTTTTACTTCCGTCCTACGATGTCTCGCACAGGTCTCAGCGAATCTCATCTCATTTACGGCCATTGCTTCGACATACGGACTGATGTATTACAGAGCATATTTCAAACACTCATAACTTGCTATAGCGGCGACAAAATAGCGATCAAAAATGCATTCCGATATTTAATAAAATGAGAAATAGAATTTTGATGATGATGATGATAAATTTGCCTTCAGTTCTTCTTTAAGATGCTCTTGGGAAACCCACCCCTGATCGGACCGTTCTGAAATGTTGATCTGGTCACGAAGCTGTTCCTTTGTTGGTCATTTTCCTAAAACAACAACAACAACAAAAAAAGTCCTAAAGTAATTCCATTTCCCGATTTTGGTCTACTACTTGCAGCTGTACCAAGTATTAACTGCTTCTAAAGCTAGCCGCACACTACGCCGATTTTCAGCGTACCGAGCCAACTGAAGTCGCGAGTCAGGCGTAAAGACTAGTTTTCGATGGTACCGACTCATCTCACAGCCGATTCGAAAAAACTAATCGGGAGCCAGACTGATCGGCGAGAGTCACTAGCAATAGCCAATCATATCTTTCGCATATAACACGTGATATTTCGTGATCATGTGACTTCTATCTTTTCGAAAAATGAACGGACTGACAATGATGTCAAACTGAACCGTTGATCAAGGGAGATCCGCGCCCCGACATGCGGTGTGCGCGCGCACTCGGCACATGCTCAGTTGCGTGAATGTGTCATGCACCGAAAATAAGAGATTTACAAGCCAGGAAAGCCTCATGATGCAATACGCAAGAAAAGAAAAGATTTACTTCCATTTTACTTTGTATTTGAGTAAAGTGAATAAATAAATGGTCTGTGGAAAATACATTTAATCCTGGGAACTGCGTGCACAGGAGTTTTATTTTGTGTTCACTCCACCCCCGGCTGGCTACTTATTTGTCATGGCTGGCTAGTATGAGCCTTAGTGGAAAGCCCTGGGAATGCGGAAATGTCAAGTTCGATTTTAGATTTACGAACCCGAAAAAAATGTCGAAAAACCGGCGTTAAAAAAATTTCACCCGCACAAACGGCATTCACCCGGCCGGTGGACCGGAAACAGAACATTTTTTAATAATGGCCCAAGATATTAACCTCTGCTTTCTTTCAGTCGTGAGTTCGTCGGGGATATGTGCGTGCCCTGTCGGGAGCCGGCTCTGAAATGGGTCGGTTCGGTACCGCGTGGATCGGCGTAGTGTGTGGCTAGCTTAATGCTGACATTTTAAAATAAGCAGCTAATGAATGGTTGTAATCGGGTGTAAAAGAAGGTGAATATTTGGAGTACAATAGGGTTATGAAAAAAGGTGTAATTTGAGAAACGAAAAGCGAGGACTTGTGTGGGGATGCTCATCAATGTTTGGCTGTTTTTTGGCAGAAATATCAGTCCACTGTTGCCCCTTTTCCACCAAAGCAGTTCCAGGGCTGGTTCGGGGCCAGGGCTTAGTTTGGAACCGGGTTTTCTGTTTCCACTGACAAAGAACTGGCTCTGGGGCCAGAAAAACCGGTTCCAGGCTAGCACCAACTCTCTGCTGGGCCAGAGGAAAGAACCACTTACGTCAGCGGGGGGGCGGAGTTGTTAAGACCAACAACAATAACAAGACCGCCAGAGATCGCCATTTTTAAGCGACGAGAAGCAGCAGCTGTACAAACGCGAAGTCAGCCATTATTATTATTATTGTTGTTGCTGCTGCTTCTTCCGTGTTTTTGCTTCGATATTCGCGCCAAGGTTTATGCAAACGTAGCGACGTAACTGACGTATACAGTGACATAATGACGTGGCTTCCCTTAGCACCGCGAGCTATGGAAAAGCAAACTGGTTCTCAGCTGGCTCGCAAGTTGAACGAGTTGTGAACCAGCACCGAGCCAGCCCTGGAACTGATTTGGTGGAAAAGGGGTACGTGTCACTAAGATGAGCTCCTTACTTGAAAAAGCGATAATCCTTTTCGGCTGAAACGGCTGCGTTTTGCAGTGAAGTAAAGTGAGCTTACTAAACACACGTACAGGAGTGCAAGTTCGACCAGTGATGAGATAAAAACATCCCACCATAATGCAGCACCGTGGGAAAGAAGCTCCTCTCTTGTTGCGCTGAAGTGTCCTCAGTCTGGAGCGGCTGATAAGTTATGCATTATTGTTGTTTTCGAGTGTTTGGGTTTTTTTTTTTTTTTTTTTTGAGAGTAGAACTGAATTGAAGATCCCGATCCCATGAAAGCACTAAGAACAGCTTCTCTTTGAACTCCGAGACAGCTCAGAGGGGGTGACGGGAGGGTGGAGGTTGAGCAGAGGAGGCGTCCTTGGTAATTGGGTGAAGGGGATGAATGCGTGGGTGTGTCTGATTTACCCCACAAAGCCTTTTTTTTTTTTTTTTCCCTGGCCCACAAGCTGAGGATGCTGAAAGAGGCGCTCCAGGCGCAGAACTCACTTATTCATTTATTGGAAGCCGCTATTCATTTATTAGAATACGAAGCATGTGGGAGAGGAGAGGGGGAGGCGTGGGCATGGGGGGAAATCAGCTTTGTAAATTTAGGCTCTGTCGCAGAAAAGCAGCTCGAGCCAGATGACACAAATCAAGTGCGCCAATGCAGATTAATATGCACATTTTTTATGAATAATAATAATAATAATAATAAACACTTCTTACTAAAATTAGCACAAGTCTTTTATTAAAACCTTATTACACTTTTGCACACGACGAGAGGCAGTGAACACATCACGAGATGTTTATGCTAAAATAACACGCTTGTACGAATTTAGCAGGCCGGCTAGCTACAGCATCGAAGTGGTTCGTGCGAGTTCGAAGCTCTGTTCAGTGAACGATTCAGATTCGATCCGAACGTGTTCGTGAATCACGGAGTTCTGCAGCAGGGTTTATATTCATGCACTTATTCTGATGCGTTAATATTTCTGTCGCAACGACTTGCAAAACGATGATTGAAAAAGTATGTATTTGTCGATCCGTTTTCTGTGAGGAGACGTGCAGTTTACGTTTTTGGAAGGAGTCTCCAGTGTCGGCGCTTTGGTAATACTGTAACTTCAAGTTTTTCTGACATCTAAAAGTTTTCAGGACAGAATCCAATACACCGATCAGGCATAACATCAAAACTACTGACAGGTGACGTGAATTTCGTTTTGCTTGGGGTTTTTTTAATATGAAAGTCTGTCCCTTTACACACTCATCCAGAAGGGTAATTTTGCACAATCTGTCTACAGCAAAATAAAATTAAACGCATCTGGAAAAATCCCAAGGGAGTCTGGAGCCAGATTCGTGACGTCACCTGCGGAAGCGCCAGCAGGCTGCGAGAGCTTTGCGCGGTTTCAGTGCACAGCCTGTGTAGACCAAGCGCTCCCATTTCTCTCTCATTGTCCGGTCTTTTGGGAAACGATGAGTACTAATCCCATCAAGATTGGTGTTGCTACACCCTCCTACGATACATCTGTTAACCATTTTAATAATTACGCGATAACATTGAAGAAATTTGCAGAAAACCACCAGGTCGTTTTCTCATAAACAAACCAGCGCTGGCATAGGATTCAGAAGGAGGCGTCCTGCACGCGACGTCATGAAATTCAAATGCCAAGTTTTTTCAGAGGCGGACCAATTCGCCTCAAATGGCTCGATTTCAACTGAATTTTTCTGGTATTGTGCAAGGTTAAAAAAAAAATTGCAGAGAATGCAGAATGTTACAGATATTTGACCAAAGTTTAATATAAAATAGGAGAATTACACTGATCTTGCTCCTGAATTTACCCGTGATATGCACTGTAAGGGCCGGGATATATTAGGCAGCAAGAAAGAGAACAGTCAGTTCTTGAATTTGACGTGGTTGAAGCAGGAAAAATGAGCAAGCGTAAGGTTCTGAGCAACTTTGACAAGGGCCAAATTGTGATAGTGAGATGACTGGGTCTGATCATCTCCAAAATGGCACATTTTGTGGGGTGTTCCCGGTGTGCAGTGGTTAGTACCGACCAAAAGTGGTCCAAGGATCCAAAGGAGAACCGGTGACAGGGTCACGGGTGTCAAAGGTTCGTAGATTCACATGGGGCACGAAGGCTCACCCATATGGGGTTAGTCCAATCCTACAGAAGAGCAAGTGTAGCACAAACCGCTGAAAAAGTTAATACTGACACCTTTCTGTTTCAGGCAGCATTAACTTTTCAGCAGTTTTTTTTTTTTTTTTTTTTTTTTTTTTCTTTCCAGCTGCTTGCCCATTTTTCCTGCTTCCAGCACATCAACTTCAAGAACTGACTGTTCTCTTTCTTGTTGCTTAATATATCCCACCCCTTGACAGGTACCACTGTAATGAGATAATCATCGTTATTCACTTCACCGGTCAGTGGTTTTCATGTTATGGCTGATCAGTGCATGTTCCACTTATCTTGTAATTGTATAATATAATTGAATAGAATATCTTTGTGGGCGGCACGGTGGTGTAGTGGTTAGCGCTGTCGCCTCACAGCAAGAAGGTCTGGGTTCGAGCCCCGTGGCCGGCGAGGGCCTTTCTGTGTGGAGTTTGCATGTTCTCCCCGTGTCCGCGTGGGTTTCCTCCGGGTGCTCCGGTTTCCCCCACAGTCCAAAGACATGCAGGTTAGGCTAACTGGCGACTCTAAATTGACCGTAGGTGTGAATGGGAGTGTGAATGGTTGTCTGTGTCTATGTGTCAGCCCTGTGATGACCTGGCGACTTGTCCAGGGTGTACCCCGCCTTTCGCCCGTAGTCAGCTGGGATAGGCTCCAGCTTGCCTGTGACCCTGTAGAACAGGATAAAGCGGCTACAGATAATGAGATGAGATGAGAATATCTTTGTCATTGTAAATAAACACAATGCAATTGAAATGCAGTCCTTGGTGCGCAAAAAAGTGCATCTAAAAAAAACCCCTATGAAAATAATATAAGAAAAATAATTATTTCAAGAAATAATTTAGAAAGCTATATAAAAGAACGACCACCACTCCCATTCACATCCTGTGGTGTGGAGGGCATTGCATGATCCCGTATCGTGTCGTATTGTTTGTTAATGAATGTACAAGTTTGCTTTATTTAATGCCCTTATGGCGCTGGAACAGAAACTGACTGTGACTCTAATTTGCTTTGTAGACTTTTCACAACACAAGTATAAATGGATAAAAAGTATGTTACTGTAAATGGATAAAAAGTACATCATGTACTTGAAAAAATGCAGTATAAGAGGAATAGAACACACTGTGACATGCTGTTAAGGGGAAATGATCAACTTTGTGGTGATGACATCAATATGATCCTGTCGTTGATTGATTGTTTTCCTGTAACAGCATCCCTTGTTGCATTTTGTTCCTGACCTAGAGAGTGACTTTTCTAATCTTTTTTTTTTTTTAATTGAATAACGCTATAAGTATTCCATTATTCAGTGACGTCTGAAGTCTAATAATGGAAGTTGTTATACACACGGGCCACACTTTCCATGGAATAAAAACGTGTATTTTTTTCGCGGTGTGGTTTCCATCAAATCCTGCGCTCTGATTGGCTGGCGAGCAGGTCCGTGTCCTACAATACAGACCCCGGTTACGGACCCCGGTTACGGACCTCTGGTGACTCGCTTGTTCACAACAACAAACACAGTAGAATTTTTTGTCAACATTTATCTTTTTTTTTTTTTTTTTTTTTTTTTTTTTTAATAAGATTCTCAAAAATCTTAAATTTTTGCCAGCATTTCTCAGGAGAATAGCATTAATTTTACAGCATGGATAGCGATAACGACAGTGTTCACAGCGAAAGCAAGTTTTACTACCCTGAGGAAGAAGAAATAAAATAAAATATTTCAGGAGAAAGCTAAAAACCTGTAACTTGCTAACGCCGAGCAAAAACATGGCTGAATCCTGAATGACTCAATTTTGTATAAATAGGGGACTACGTAGGTGGCAAAATGTAGTTTTTTTTCCTGCCATGGAAGTGCACTTGTATACCGAGGAGGAAGCAATTTGTTTTACAGCTGTGAATGAGGATTCAAAATGGTGGCTCGGCTCGGTTTTCCCTTTCGGGCGCTCTCGTTTTCTGTTAGAATTTGGTAAAGAAAAAAATATATTATTTACCAGCTTAAGGTCGGTCCGTATGGTGAAATACCGTGACCTCGGCCTTGAATACTGACCTCGGCCCAGAGGGCCTCGCTCAGTACTTTCAAGACCTCAGTCACGGTATTTCACCATACGGACCTCCCAGCGGGTAAAGAACATGTATGTATTCTATTCCCTTCTACTGGGTTTATTGATGGCATGCAATATTGTTCTCATATCGCTTATCCTCCAGGTATTACGCCACTCTGTCCAATAGAGAATGAGTGTGCAGTATTGTTATAATATTGCACATTGTCAAGACAACACGACGTCACACATTGGCGCTCACGCAAGGATTCAGTGAGACAACTTTTCTGCTGCCCATGCGCACAATCATTTCTTTGTTTGCTGGGAAAGAGAGAAGACGAGGCTAATCCAGCGCTACTGCTTGGATTAGCTATGCTAGAATTAAGCACTCAATAAATAAACTGAAAACTGAAACTAAAGACGCGCTGAACACCCGAAAGGCTACCAAAACTTCATTATATATTCTTCATGCATATTTACAAGCGAAAAACATACCAACAGACATCAAAAAACTGGGAGAGATGCAAAACTTCCGAGCTAGTGAGTGACCATGACAGTTTGTAAACAAACATGGCTGTGAGGTTTGCTTCATTAAAAGCGGAAGATTTTGAGAGAATTTTGGCTGCCGGGTCGCTCCATTGCGTGTCGCTGTCAATGTTGATTTTAAAAGTAACTAGCCTTGGCCTTTGCTAACACTACACCGGCTGGAAGGTAACTGCACTGCCGCGCTAACAGCACTGAGTCGCGGGTAAGCTAGCGTCAGCCTTTGAGAATGCCGATATGAAGTGTGTGTATGTATGATGATAGTAGTAGTAATAATATTGGCTGGCTTTTTTTCATGGTATATCGGATATATTCCGTTCAGTATCATGCTAGCTGAATGGAATGTATCTGATATACCACGAAAAAAGAGCCAGCCAATATTATTTAAATCGCAGAATCCAGGGACACATGTCGGCCCGGGGGCATTTTGAGTTATTGACGGATTCAGAAAGTACAGTTTCTAAGCTTTCCGATGATGCCTTCCATGTGGAGATCTGACAATATTTGAAGAATGTGTGGCCTTTTGAAAGTGCATACCTCTTAAAACAGAAAAGGGAGAAAATCGCCCTCAAAGTTTTCCATCTCAGCTACTCTGGGTGCAGGGCGGGCACATAATGGTGCTCATTTGCATGATTTTAAGGAAAGCCCTACCCCCTACGAGCTAGCACGATGCTACTTTCATGTAAACAAAGATCACCACGTCAATTTTCCTTCCATGCAAAGTATGCCCAACACAATTATGAAGTACAAAAATAAGTCCTAAAGTATACTTTAACGTTTTGTGGTTGAAAAATTACTCACACCGTAAGAAAGAACGCTAGCACAATGATAACGACTAACACAACGCTAGTTTCATGTAACCAAACCACAACACTCTCCGTTACATGCAAAAATAACCACACAGCTTTAGATTAATAAACTTACCCCATCAGAAAGAGAAATGGCGCCTTGCACACATCAATGCCTCCGATGGAATATTGTAGGTGCAATTGGTAATTAACTGATCAATCTCATTAAATCACTCATGGAATCAGTCTCGTTAAATATTAAATCATTCTTATTAATAATACCATTAATTTTGGTGCTTAATAATAAATTACCAAACAGCTAAATTATGGTATATTCCAAATTATTATGATCACTTACCGTATTACGTAACTCATATGCACCTTGGAATTCTTTGAGGTTGGGTACTTCAAAAATATCAGAACAACAAATAAACACAGTTTCAATAATAAATGAATTTATTATAACAAAGATATAAAAATGGATAATATCAGTTGGAATCATTATATACAAATATGGTATGTTTGTGTGTGTGTGTGTGTGTGAGAGAGGCCTTATGACCACGTGTTTCCAAGTACAGCAAGAGAGTTAGCTTTGGTTGCTAATTGAGATGTGTTGGCCACGTGTGGAGACGCAGATTAGCCTTGTGTGGCTAGCTAAGACAAAGGAATGCTAGCTAAGATGTGTTTGTGAGGCCTGTGTGTGTGGCCTGAACAAAAGTTAGCATGGATTGCTAGCTAAAGTGTGTTTGTGTGTGGCCTAAGCAAAAAGGTTAGCCTAGCTTGCTAACGAGACAAAAGAATTAGCCATGTGTTTAGCTAAGGTGTGTTTGTGAGGCCTGTGGCCACGTGTTTCTAAGTAACAAAGGACTAGCCGGTAGCTAACCCACTAGCTCATAACACTACTAAATCCACTGAAATCTTGATGAGGTCAAAATGTGTAATAAGGAAATTGTGGATGTTAGTAGGGAATAGAGAAGCATGCACAGCCTATCTATTCAACAATTGAGAGATTGTTCTATTTTGTCAATCAATTCAACACCGAGTGTCTACAGTGTACACAGTTAAACCGTTCCGGAGTTTAATTCACACTCCTTAATAAAACTAATTCCTAAGACTAGTCTTTCTGCCCAAATGCCAATCTTACTTCAGTATCTCGCCTCTATGCGAGATTATGAGAAGATGTTCCGAGACTTTTGGAGTTTCACCGTTGTGAAGCACGTGAGTCGCTTCCGTGGAAGGCAGAGGATTTCGTGATGAAAAGAAATTCTCTGATCAGACAATGTGCACAGCTTTTTAATTAGAAGGATCCGGTCGCTTCTAAACTTTAAATGAACTGTTCCGGGCTGCAGTTCGTAACGTTACTATAATAGACAAACAAAACCGGCTGTAGCTCAATCTGAATTTAAAATCGCGCGATTCCAGAATCTACCGTGGCCAAAGGTGAAAGAAAAGTGCGAAACTCTGATTCTTGCAAGAAAGAAGAAAAGACTTCTTTATCTGGTTTGCTCGGCGGAGCGAGCGGTCCTCCTTGTGTCCGTGTTGAATTCACGGCCCCGAAAGAGGGAGAAGGAAGCGTTGCTCAGTTGCTTATAGCTTCATGGAGGATGTGACGTTGGTGATCCCGCCCAGGCATGACATAGGTCAACGTGGAAGTTGGCTGATGGGAAATGTAGTTTCTTAAAGAGACGGGCTGTTGTAGTTCTTAGACGGACTGTGTTACCTACAGTATGTAGTCCTAGAACACTTCCTTTTGGTTGCGTTTTTTTTTGCTAGAAATGGTCATCTCCGATGTAACTACCATGTGTCTTTTTGCTTCGAGGTGTTTCAGCTCCTCTGCGATCTGTTTAGCTTGCTCCATATTCATTCCATAGTGAAATTACATGCCTGTATGCAGCTTAAGTAGCCACGAGCTCTGCTCATATCATACAGCTGATTGGCAAAAAAAAAAAAGACTTAAATCGTCACGTGAATGGCCCATATGGTAATTTACCCACACCCCCAGCAGGCTACAGTCCTGACAAAAACGAGACAATTTGCAACAAAAAATGTATGCTTTTCCAACAAAACAATCTATTATCTGAAATACTGATTGCATTCTTCAAGATCTCAACTTGCACATTATGGAAAAAACGAAAATCACAAATTTCGAAAAAAAAAAATGCTGCTTTTGCAATTTTCTCGGATTTGTTTCGGCCGACATGTGTCCCTGGATTCCGTGAAGTGACACTAAAGTAGAAATAATAGTTTGTCTAATCACAAAGCATTCCGTTATCTAGAAATAAAACTTTGTTCGAAACAAGTACAGCTTAAATATAGTTGATCATATCTACCATCTCGTCATCACCCTTCTGAAAATGTTTTATAATTTAGCCAGTGTTCTCGGCTACAGTAACACCTGAAGTAGTTCTGACATTTTATTGATCGAAGAATATAAAACGTTTCAGACATATTATAAACTGACTTAATTCAAATGACACTGTTTCACCCCGGCAGCTCGTTGCCAGCAGTCTTATTTCCCGAAATCCTAGCAGAGACAGTTTCACCAGTGTTTCTATGGCTTCTGGTTATAATTTTCCCAACTAGTATTTGCGTATTTTATCAAAAAAATACGTCCAGGAGATCTGCACTTTAGCCTCAATTTCCAAGCAGGATATCTCCAGTATCCCAGCAGCATGGAATTAGTCTTCCTTTACAGCAAGGGAGATTTTTATTACATGTTTCCAGAATGCAGCCAGCTTTGCCTTATGGCGTCATAATTCTGCCAAGTGATCCTGAGGGGAATATACAGTATGCGAGATGAATACAGCGAGGCATTGCTGTAAATACGAGGTGACTTTCTGCACCGTCAGTCATTTTGGTTGCTGTCGGTCACAATCGATCAAATCCAGCAAGGAAATTGCCTCAGATCCAGACGTATTTAACTGTTAGAACTGACACTACATTTCTTCAGCATGAAAAGGGAAGGAAGTGTTAAAATGTTTGTTGTGTGTGTGTTTTTTTTTTTTTTTTTTCTCCCCCTCTCCCTAGAGGTGGTCATTGCTTCCATCTTAGGCTTATAAATCTTTCATAAAAGATGTCAGTTTTGCTTACACACCGGAAAAGCAAGAGCCCCACAGGAACAAGAGGTGCAAAGGGCCCCAACATGCACCTGTGACCGTGTGTGTGAGTGAGTGAGTGCATGCATGCCTGCAGCTGCTTAAGCCACTTTTCATTCCATTTGATAAAGCACGGTTTATTGCATTAAATGAGGCGAGAGAAACGGACTACTGAGACGGAGATTGGCGCCACCCAGTGCGCCTTAAGAGGGAACTGAAGTCATTTTTAAACTTGCTTTATTTCTTAATTAACGTGGTGTTCAATTACGTTTTCGGTTTTAGTAACATATCATATCGCAACTCATATTGGCAACTAATTGCAGTTAAATATTATACATATCGGCCTATTCAGCCGTGTTGAATGTAGTTCGTTTGGTCCACGGCAGGCGTCGCTTATCCACGCGATCTTCACGAGACTTGTGCGAGACTTCAAAACGTGAAGTGTCAGCCAGGTGTCAGTGCCACCATTTTGAAAACTGTTTTCCAAACGAAGTATTGCACAAAAACGAGTTTAAATGACTATTACTGCCTACTTTCTTTCAAACTTTCCCGATTGCTATCAAAACAAACAAAACTTCCGGCCTGATTACATCAGCATTCGAAAGAGGCCGCGCACGTCTTTTGACAACGTTGGCAGGTGTTGCCCTGTGTCCGAAATCGCTCCCTACTCCCTATATAAGGCACGATTTAAGCCTCGGTCACAACCGGCCGTATGTGCTCCTACGGCCGGTCTACGTGCAAAAAAACGCAAGAAAGGCACGGAGGGCGCGCGTGTGACGTGCTGATTTTCGAGCCGCAGACTGGCCGCAGAGGTTCTTTGTCATGTCAAACAAACTCTACGGGCACTTACGTTTTTTTCAGGTTGCAAGACAAACTTATGGCCAACGTGCATCTTTCTCCACGAACAACAACAAAAAAAAGCAGCGATTTGGGAAACGGCAAAAATCGCACGGCCAAAAAAATCGTACGTCCGGTTGTGACCTAGGCTATAGTGAGGACGCCATTTTGTAGTGCTGTCCGAAACCTTAGTGAGGATTATTTACACCCTATATAGTGCACTCAAAGTATCCCACAATGCATCACGAAAGCAACGATGGTCACTAACCAAAGCAATATATCCCATCATGCATTGCGGTCGTGCTGAAAGAAATCAAATTATAAGTCTCAAATTTGATTTAATAAAAGGCGGCAGCAGCAAAGAAGAAAGCAAGTATTCAGGCTTGATTTAAAAGAACTGAAAGATGCAGGTGCTTTGTATTGATTAATGTAGGAAATGCGCTCAGTTTAATATGGATTTATCACACAAATACATGCATGTATTTATTATTTTGAAAACCAACCAGCCGCCTGATCTGGCGCGTTTTAATTGTGCGACCGTAATGACGTAAATACCAGCGCGACTGACTAGGGCCATTTTCAAAAAATTGTACCAATTACGGTAAAGAAATGAAGAAAACAATTTTGTCACTCTTTCTTTCTATAAATGTGCAAAAAGATTGCCTATTGATTAAAATCAAGTCCTACTAATCAGCAAAGCTAGATTCCTATTATTTTTATAAAAAAAATGAATTTTTCTGAAATTGTGGCTTTCTTTACCGTTACCATACCAAAAAAGCTTTTATTATATTTCATCTGGTACGCAATGACTTAAAATATTTTAAATTCAATTCTATTTGGCCCGGAAATCTAGAGAAAAACAGACATTTATGCATGATTTTCTCTTTACCGTTACTAGGAATGGTAACGGTAAAGAAAGTATATGGTAACGGTAAAGAGGTCTCTCATTCTCTTACAACACAGCATGACGGTTATGCTTTCAAATAATTGCTCGTATTTAATCACTCAAACTTAATCAACAACTACAAATAGTTTCTATTTGATCACTGATGTCTATAAGACGATACGGTATGTGCATCACGGTAAAGAAAGTATATTTGTGTGACATGAGTAATTAATGAAATGTTTTGCTCACCTTTCAGCCTCCACTGCCTCAAAAAAAATTCAAAATGGAATCCTAACATCCTGGCACTTCAGGATGTCGAACAGCTCCCTCTTTAGCAAGCACTAGGAACTAATTATTTTCAAAAATGTTTTTGGGTAACGGTAAAGAAACTAAAGTAACACAACAATATTTTTTGAATGTATAAAAAAAAATCAGATAATGTACTCAATACTTTTGTTTAAACACCTAATTAGTTATTTTTGTGAAAAATAAAATTTACTCCTGAGCAAGTTCAAGAATGTAAGATATATTTATGAAGAATTAGTTTTTGCGTTGGTAACGGTAAAGAAAAATTCTAACATAAATCACGCTTATTTTTCTTATTAAATAAGAT
The DNA here is from genome assembly GCF_027579695.1 of Neoarius graeffei. Classification (NCBI taxonomy): domain Eukaryota; kingdom Metazoa; phylum Chordata; class Actinopteri; order Siluriformes; family Ariidae; genus Neoarius; species Neoarius graeffei. Next base: position 46,028,784 of record NC_083594.1, read on the forward strand.
AAAAACTTCAGGATGAAAATTTAGAGAGGTTTTTATTGTCTATGCAGTTATGTGAATCATTTTTCAGTTAAACCCCTCTGTTCTGATGAGAAACTGAAAAATAAGTGAAGATGACTTCTTCACCATAATAGGTACATTTTTTTGAAAATGGCCCACTAGTGTCCGAAAGCGTTTTTTTTTTCCCTTTTTTCATTTTACCAATGAACTCACTATACAGTCCTTTTTATATAGTAATTCACTATATAGGGAGTAGTGAACGAGTGAGCGATTTCGGCCACAGGGTTGGTCACTTTGATTTCCGCCATATGTTTTACTTCCATCCTACGATGTCTCACACAGGTCTCGGCGAATCTCGTTTACGGCCGTTGCTTTGACATACGGACTGATATATATTACACAGCATATTTCAAACGCTCATAAGTTGCTATAGCAGCAGAGACTCAGATTGTTGGAGCGCCCGTGTATAAGACGCACTATTTCGAATAATGAACGCATTGTCGAAAGGGGCAGGGGCCAATATGGACGCGAGCATTTTATACCCTATTTGGAACGTTTCGTGGCGTATTTCAGACCCTCCAGGATTTCGCGATGTTGCGATTTGCAACTTCAACGCAAATTCAACCAATCCCCGCGAATTCAGTGCGGTGTTGCAATTATATCCAATCACCGCAACTTTCCTGCAGATTTGACCAATCGTTGGCGTCGTCTTGAGGTGACGTCGACAAACTACCTTCCGCCTTACTTCCAGTGTTGCCAGATTCGGCGGTTTCCCGCCCAGTTGGGGGGTTTCAAGTGCATTTTGGCGGGTTTTGAACATGTTTTGGGCTGGAAAACGTATCTGGCAATACTGCTTACTTCCGTGTATACATTCAAGAGAAGCAGCATGTGCGAGTCAGTGTTTATGTAGGCTTAAATTCTGTTACTGAAAGTGTGTCATGTTTACAGTGAAGTACTGTGTGCACTTTTATTTTTTTTACTTAATACAAGAAATTAACGGATGCCGACATTTTTGCCAAAATGGTATTTTATTTTCCATTGTTTAGGCAGCTTCAGCTAGTCTGGTTAACACCAGACCATATCACAAGTGAAGTATGGTCTGGAATCCGCCTATTGAATTTCTCGTAGGGGAGGGGTGGTTTACGATTGTCAACGGCTGTTTATTGGACGTTGTGAATGTCTATCATTTGGCGTATATGTAGCCCATGACCAATCATGGTAGTTGTACCCGGTGACGTAGTTAGAGCGGCGAAGAAGAGAAGGCAAAACAAAAATAGGAAAACAATGGCACCGAACGATTACTGCCGTTTGTGCAAGACAAAGCTTGATAGAAAGTTTGGTTCGTATCGCTCGCCGCCATGTTAAATGTGATCCGTAAACAGTCCCAAATAAACTACAAGCTTCCGTTTGTCGAGTAGTACGCGTCACCGTCTTTCCACCCCTCCCCACTCTCTGATTGGCTCCCTAACTCAGGCGAGCCTTTAGACCATAGTTTCCATGCTGTCTTTTCAGATCGGAACGATTGTGCAAAGCAGCATGGGATTTCCCAGGCTAAGCTTCAGCAGAATTTTGATGATAAACTGCCTTTGGTTCTCCTTTAAGGGCCTGGTTAGTACTGGGAAGACCAGGGCACGGGAAGGACTTTAGGCTACTGTTTAATAGGATGTTCACAACACTGCTACCATGTTAGCAAGCCTAAATATAATTGTATATCATGAAAAAGGCTTTCGATGTGTAGTTGTTATAGCATTTTTTTAAAATCCAATTGTCGAAAGTGTTTTTGTAGAGGGTCATTTTCATGCATGAACTATCCAGATTATGACTCTCCAGTGGAATTTCTCAGATATTCAGATGAGCTTTCAACTGCTGTACCAAGCATATGTTCAGATGTCCATCTCTCTCTCTGTCTGCTCCGAGTGCATATTTTTGTGTAAATCCATGACATCAGGACCCTCGCCTTCCCTCTTTTCTTCCTCTGTGTGTCTTTTTTTGTGTGAAATGCTAAACAAATGTAGACTTTGTTCTTGCTGGTATTAAAGTGGCAGCACTAGCAGAACTCTGGGGGTGAAGAGTCATCGGCCTCGATCCTTTCATCTCCACATCTCGAGAAAACAACACACAGACTCCAAATGGAGCACCAGAGCATGCCCCACCATTTCAGCTGCCCATTTTATGTTGATATGGGCACAAGTGCATCATACCTTTTGTAGTGCCTGTGCAAAAAAAAAAAAAAAAAGACCAACATGTCGTCTTTTCAGAGGATTTTTCCACGGTCATGGCGTAATAGTAAACACATACATTTCAACCTATACGGAATGTCCGTATTTTATCCGGATTTGATTCAATAAACGTAGTATACGGGCATATAAATAAAGTTATACGGATTCTTTAAAAAAACTTCAATATTTATGTAGAGCTATAATCAATTCCCACGATGATGAACGTACTGTACACCACAGACAGCCAGTAAAGAGTCTTATGAAATCGCGCGTTACCTTGTGGTAGCGAGACTTCGTTCCACTTTTGATCATGCGCACACCGCATTGCGAGAATCCCGCCAACCCGGAAGTCATAGACATATAAACATAGACGCCGCCTTCTGCGTAGAATCATACGTCATCCTCGCCGCCATATTGGATGGGGCGAAGTGGAGATTCTTCAGCCGTCTCTGGTATAGCGTCTAGACAGTAGCCGAGAATAAAGATGCCTCATTCATGTGTTGCGTTTAACTGTACCAACAGGTTTACCGTCCAAACATGGGATTACCTTTCACAGGTGAGACTGGAAAAATACTTTTCATTGTATTTGGTCATTATAATGTAATTTTACGAACAGATTTTCCTGACTTTGTGGCTAATATGAAGTCTCACGCATAATAGCCGCTCGGTGAAACCTGTCTCCAAACAACGAAGTATTTCCTTCGTGACTACACTGATAACACGTTGTGTTTTTGTCAAACATTGGAGCTTTGTATTCATTCTGAAGGTTTATTGTTATTAATATTGAATAAAAAGTACGTAACTGGGATATATCATTGTTGATTATCATTCAAATTTTAGGTAAATTATTTTAATTTGCATCTTATACGGATTTCAGAGGTTGGTTATACAGGTTTGATTGACCAAAGGTTGACATGTATGTAAGCAGATCTTTTCCGGTTACATTTAGAAGACTTCACGGATCGTTTCTGGTCGTAGGGAGGAATAGGGACTAAAATTACTGCTATATTTTCTGAAGATAAATGGGAGAATGCTGTAAAAGCGACAGTAGGTTCTGTTAACAGATGGCTCTGTGTGTATTTGCAGTTGGTCCTATTTCGTGTCATTAGGTTTGCTCTGGAACTGCAAGTTCAAGAAAAAGAGCAGGCTGGGAAAAAAAAAGAGCAGTCATGGAGTTTGAAATGTGACCCAGACTAAACTGGTGCTGGGTGAAAGGATGAGAAGATATTGACGTTGTGATAAATTATATTCCTTCAAATAGGAATCTGCTGCTAAATTATTCAACAGTCTGGATTCTGTAGTTATAAACTCCTAAGTGCGTTCAGTCATTTTGCTCAAACTGTTGGTTATGTATATACAGTGCTGAGCGTAAATGAGTGCACCCCCTTTGAAAAGTAACATTTTAAACAATATCTCAGTGAACACAAACAATTTCCAAAATGTTGACAAGTTTAATATAACACCTGTTTAACTTGTAACGTGAAAGTAAGGTTAATAATAGTGCTGTCAAGCGATTAAAATATTTAATCGCGATTAATGTCGCGACTGTCATAGTTAACTCGCGATTAATCGCAATTTAATCGCACATTTTTGTCACATGAAAAACCATTGTAATTCTCTTATCAGCATAAAAAAGTGAATGGGCTTGTTCACCGTTCGAACTACGGGGGTACACGGGGGATCCGAGATCCCCTGAAACAGACATGAGATCCCTTGAAAACATGATTTGGGAAATGTTGGGGGGTCTCTAAAATATTGGCAAAATGATGTTTATTGACAGCAATCGTGTGTAACGGGAAGCATTTGCATATCCGAAGTGAGCGCGTGATGGAGAGCCGACAAGCGCAAGCACCCCCGCAAGGGAAAAAAAGGAACCCCCGAAAATATCGGCATAGTTCGAACACTGGTTGTACCAATGTTTTTTTTTTTTTTTTTTTTTTTATTTTTTATTGCAGAGCATAACACGTCTTGTCACAGCCACTGCAAAGTCGGGCTGGAGCCGCCGATGGGAAAACGAAACCTAAGCCGAGCACCGTGGCTCTTCGTCCCAAGGCGCAGGGCTAGCGCGCCCTGCCCGCGCTGGTTCTTCTGGGGAGGGCAGAGGACTCTGGCTGTGCGGGGCGTGGCATTACAGTCTAGCTGCTATCGTTTTTCTAAGCAAAGTCTCTGTTCCAAGTTCCTGGTAGTTTCAAAAGCTTATGAAAAACCTGCATCATGTCACAGAGCGTTAATCTTGCGATAAAAAAATTATCGCCGTTAAAATTGAGTCAAGTTAACGCATTAATAACGTGACATTTTTGACAGCACTAGTTAATAATATAACTTAGATTACACATTTTTCAGTTTTACTCCAAATTAGGGTGGTGCAAAAATGAGTACACCTCACAACAAACACTACTCCATCTAGTACTTTGTATGGCCTCCATGATTTTTAATGACAGCACCAAGTCTTCCAGGCATGGAATGAACAAGTTGGCGACATTTTGCAACATCAATCTTTTTCCATTCTTCAACAACGACCTCTTTTAGTGACTGGATGCTGGATGGAGAGTGATGCTCAACTTGTCTCTTCAGAATTCCCCAAAGAAAATTTCTTTACACCACAAAGGTGAAGGCTACAAGATCAGCAAAGCTTTACTTATCAGTCAGAATACTGTAGCAAAAGTGGTACAAAAATTTAAGAAAAGATGGAACTGCAACCATCTCACAGAGACGTCCAGGTCGTCCACGGAAGTTAACACCTCGACAGGAGCGTCTTCTGATGAGAAGGGTTGAAGAAGATCGGCATGCAAGTTCACTGCAGTTATCTAAAGAAGTAGAAAGCCAAACTGGGGTGACTATTTCTCGTGACACAATACGGCGTACACTGCAGAGGAATGGCGTGCATGGATGCTGTCCACGAAAGAAGCCTCTCCTAAAGCCCAGGCACAAAAAAGCCAGCCTAGAGTTTGCCAGGGCCCATGCTGACAAAGATGAAGACTACTGGGACTCTATACTCTGGAGTGATGAAACCAAGATAAATGTTTTTGGAACTGATGGCCTCAAAACTGTATGACGTCGCAAAGTTGAGGAATACAAAGAAAAATGCATGGTGCCTACAGTGAAACACGGTGGTGGCAGTGGCCTTATGTGGGGCTGCATGAGTGCTGCTGGTGTCGGCGAGCTGCATTTCATTGATGGCATCATGAATTCACAGACGTATTGCTCTATACTGAAAGAGAAGATGCTACCATCACTCCGTGCCCTTGGTCGTCGTGCACGTTTCCAACATGGCAATGATCCTAAACACACATCTAAGGCCACTGTTGGATTTCTGAAGAAGAACAGGGTGAAAGTGATTCAGTGGCCAAGTATGTCTCCTGATCTGAACCCAATCGAACACCTATGGGGAATTCTGAAGAGACAAGTTGAGCATCACTCTCCATCCAGCATCCAGTCACTAAAAGAGGTAAGTGAAGAAAAAAAAAAGAAGAAACCTTTATTCATCACATGCACACTTCAAGCATAGTGAACTTCATCCTCTGCATTTAACCTGTCTGAAGCAGTGAATGCACACGTACCCAGACCAGTGGGCAGCCCAGAGCGCCTGGGGAGCAGTCAGGGGTCAGGTACCTTGCTCAAGGGCACCTCAGCCCAAGACCGCCCCACGTCAACCTAACTGCATGTCTTTGGATTGTGGGGGAAACCGGAGCACCCGGAGGAAACCCACGCAGAGAACATGCAAACTCCACACGGAAAGGCCCTCGCCGGCCACTGGGTTCGAACCCGGAACCTTCTTGCTGTGAGGCAACCATGCTAACCACTACACCACCGTGCCGCCCGTGTTGAAGAATGGAAAAAGACTGATGTTGCAAAATGTCGCCAACTTGTTCATTCCATGCCTAGAAGACTTGGTGCTGTCATTAAAAATCATGGAGGCCATACAAAGTACTAGATGTACAGGTAGTAGTTTTTGTTGTGGGGTGTGCTCATTTTTGCACCACCCTAATTTGAGTAAAACTGAAAAAGGTGTAATCTAAGTTTATATTATTAACCTTACTTTCACGTTACAAGTTAAACAGATGCTATATTAAACTTGTCAACATTTTGGAAATTGTTTGTGTTCATCGAGATACTGTTTAAAATGTTACTTTTCAAAGGGGGTGCACTCATTTACGCTCAGCACTGTAACTAAAAGTGTTCTAGACTGACTAAATTGTCCAGCCTACTCGAACCTGTAAGTTATTAGTTCATCCGGCCGACAGGTGATGAGTTTACGCCATCATGTGTTGTCCGTCTGGCGTCTTCCACGTTTCACGAAAATCGCTGCTTCTCTTTCAGTTCTTCACTGATTTTTATTCTTTTTGGCAGGAAGGTCGGTCTGTCTGCGGTGCATATGGCTTCTACCCAAATTTGCATAATCACAATTAATAATGGAAATATGGAGTAATCAATCCCTAACGAGCAGTTTCCACACACACCGCTTCTTCTCTGTCTCTCAATTCTTCAGATTTTTTATTCTTTCTGGCATGAAGGTAGACGTACCTCGGGTGCATAGAACACGTCTACCCAGATTCGCTTCGTTACGATTATTAATGAAATTATGGACTGATTTAAGCCTTAAGCCTAGGTCACACCCGGACGTACGATTTTTTGGCCGTGCGATTCTTGCCGTTTCCCAAATCGCTGCGTTTTTTTTTTTCGTGGAGAAAGACTCACGTTGGCCGTAAGTTTGTCTTGCAACCTGAAAAAAACGTAAGCGCCCGTAGAGTTTGTTTGACATGACAAAGAACCTCTGCGGCCGGTCTGCGGCCAGTCTATGGCTCGAAAATCAGCACGCCACACGCGCGCCCTCCTTGCGTTTTTTGCACGTAGACCGGCCGTAGGAGCACGTACGACCAGTTGTGACCGAGGCTTTAATGAGCAGTTCAGCAAAAAAAATAAATTGCTTCTTCTCGGTCAATTCCTTGCTGTTTTGGATTCTTTCTGGCAAATAGGTTAGTATTCCTCAGGTGTATAGAGCTTCTATATATGTATAGCTTGTGTATAGCCTAACCTGCATGTCTTTGGACTGTGGGGGAAACCGGAGCACCCGGAGGAAACCCACGTGGACACGGGGAGAACATGCAAACTCCGCACAGAAAGGCTCGAACCCGGACCTTCTCGCTGTGAGGCGACAGTGCTAACCACTACACCAAAATAAAAATGTAAAATTAAAAATTAGTTATTTTTGGAGAGCATGGTTAGTCAATTCATCAAATTTTAATTTGCAAAGGAAGAATTATATTATTGTGCTCAACTGTGCTAATTACATCATTAACCCTTTTTTTTGTCAGTAGTTGAATTTATAGCTCTTAGTTGAGCTCTATTTTGCCCCCTAGTGGAATAAAACACACACACACACACACACACACACACACACACTATATCTATCAATCCAATTACAGTCCAGAAGCTAGTCGTATTTTAATATGTGAGAACTTGAATTATAACTTGATTGGTGGGCCGGTTTAGAACCTTCGTCAGGCCGTTCCTGGCCCGCAGGCTGCATGCTTGGCACACCTGCAAAAGGGTGTTGATTTAACCTTTCTTTCCGATGAGCGTATGCAGGAAATGGTTGCTGCGTCACAAAGTGTAATTTTGTGTGGCATTTTTAATATCCTTAAAGGTCAGCATGGACTTGGTGTTCGATCATAACGTCTTGAGATGGCTTCTGGTTTTCACATCTGAGTTTGCGGAGACTCCAGTGCATCTCCTGGAGTGGTCTGTGTATGTATCCGGATGCATTTCGAGTTTGTTTGTTAGTTGTTGTGGCCTTTTTTTTATTATTATTATTATTATTATTATTAATGTCTACATGCACAATAAATCAAATATAATGTACCGTAATAATGCCAATATTTTTACTCTTGGTCTTATTGCATTGGAATTCAATGTTAATCGCGTAAGATGATCATCATTGTTAATCTTTTATGACGATGTCAGTGTCATGTTCTTTTAACCAGACGCTGAAGCCAAACGTGCGGTTGTATATTGCAGCGTGAAATTTAAAACGAGTCCGCTTATATCGGCAAGTAAACGCGATCCTTCCTTCATTTATGCTTTCTGTGAGAGAGCCTTCAGGAGACAGTCCAGCTCCGCATTAGGACATTCCCGTTATTGATTCCTACCATTAGTCTCATGATGGGCTCATTTGGATCTTCATTTTTCAATTAACAAACCCAAATGCAAGGCCATCTGCTCTTCGCTGCTCAGCCGCCTGAGTGCATTGATCAGTTCGCCTTTACTTTGGTTTCCTGTTTGCAGAGTGAGGTTTAAATAAGGCTTAGCATGGCACGTGAAGAATTATTCAAAATGATATTCAGTGTATGCAGGGGCGTTTAGCCTATTTTTGGGGGTGCTCAAGCACCCCCAAAAACGAGCTCAGCACCCCCTAGCTCAGCACCCTCAAAAACACTGCTTTTGGACGTAATTTTCAGAAATAAGTGCCCTCGCGCACTGCGCAATGAATGTGTGCGCGGGTGTGTGTGTGTTCTTGAATTCACCTGTTACGTGATAGTTCTATGAGCAGTAAAATACCTCTCCTCCTTGCGTCCCCTCTGATTGGGTTGCCTGTCCGCGCGAGTGCTTGCTACGACATGGTGTTTTTTTTTAACTGGATTCCACGCCGATGAGGAACTCGAAGTAGCACCTGAGTATTACTGGCATAGCGAGATGTGAAGGTACGGACTGGAGTTAAGTAATTAACAATTACCACTGTTCAAAATGAATAGCTCCAACATTACAAATGCAGTAGTAGGTCTTGTTTAGTTAAAAAATATAACATAAATATTGCAAATGTGTAGATATCATAGTTTATTGGGTCAGCTTCTGTTAAAACATTGCATAAGTCTAGTCTTGTCTAGTCTAGTCTTCTTGTCTAGTTAAGTCTAGTCTAAATGCGGAATAAACGTGGAAACACTGTCGTTCAAGCCAGGTGCCTCTGTCAGCTCTGGGGGCTAAGCACCCCCAAAGATCAGATGCTAGAATCGCCCCTGAGTGCATGTGTGGTGGCTTGCGAAAACTGTTGGCATAGTGTTTGGTTTTGAGTTTTTTTTCTCATTTTATACTATATTTAGTTCTGAAAACTGCATGTTTTTTTTTTTTTCCCACAACTCGTCGCACATTATATCTGGTTACTCCAAAACAAAATGACTGCCAAAACATTATCACTGGCACATTTTTAAAGAAGTAGTTTCATACAATAGGGAAATTGGTTCGAACTTTAAAGGAGAACGGAAGGCAAAATTTTTTATCATCAAAATTCTTTCTCGTTTTATTGAATATCGGAATGCATGTTTGATTGGTGTTTTGTCACCACTATAGCAAGTTATGAGCATTTGAAATACGCTCTGTAATATATCAGTCCGTATGTCAAAGCAACGGCCGTAAACGAGATTCGTTGAGACCTGTGCGAGACATCGTAGGACGGAAGTAAAACGTACAGCGGAAATCAAAGCGACCGACATCTGCCAACGTTGTCAAAAGCCACGCGTGTCCTCTTTCGAACGCTGACGTAATCAAGTCGGAAGTTTTGTTTTGGTAGCAATCAGGAAAGTTTGAAAAAAAGTAGGCAGTAATCGTCATTTAAACTCGTTTTTGTGCAATATTTCGTTTGGAAAACAGTTTTCAAAATGGCGGCGCTGACACTTTACGTTTCGAAGTCTCGCACAAGTCTTGTGAAGATCGCGCGGATAAGCGACGCCTGCCGTGGATCAAACGAACTCAGTTGAACACGGCTACAAACTGAACAGGCTGATAAGTGTAATATTTAATTGCAATTAGTTGCTAATATGAGTCACGATATAAGGTTACTAAAACCGAAAACGTAACTGAATAACACGTTAATTAGGAAATAAAGTAAGTTTAAAAATGACTTCAGTGGGGGTGTCGTGGCTCAGGTGGATAAGGCGCCATACCATAAATCCGGGGACCCGGGTTCAATTCCGGCCCGAGGTCATTTCCCGATCCCTCCCCGTCTCTCTCTCCCGCTCATTTCCTGTCTCTACACTGTCCTATCCAATAATAAAGGTGAAAAAAGCCCAAAAAAATCTTTTAAAAAATGACTTCAGTTCTCCTTTAAAGTTTTTGTTTGATTCATCCATGCGTCCGTTATCTGTGCTGCTTATCCATCTGGGCCACGGGGGAAGCTGGATCCGATCCCAGCTGACTTTGGATGAGTGGTGGTATTCAGCCTGAGCAACAATCTATCACCGGGCTACACAGAGACGACCGACCGTTCACACTCTCGTTCACGCCTACGGGCAATTTCGAGTAGCTAGTTGACCTACATGTCTTTGGACTGTGTTGGAAACCCACACAGGTACGAGGAGAACATGCAAACTCCATACATACCCCTTTTCCACCAAATCAGTTCCAGGGCTGGTTCAGGGCCGGTGCTGGTTCACAACTCGTTCAACTTGCGAGCCAGCTGAGAACCAGTTTGCTTTTCCATAGCTCGCGGTGCTAAGGGAAGCCATGTCATTACGTCGCTGTATACGTCAGTTACGTCGCTACGTTTGCATAAACCTTGGCGCGAATATCGAAGCAAAAACAACACGGAAGAAGCAGCAGCAACAACAACAATAATGGATGACTTCGCGTTTGTACAGCTGCTGCTTCTCGTCGCTTAAAAATGGCGATCTTTTGCGGTCTTATTGTTGTTGGTCTTAACAACTCCACCCCCCCCGCTGACGTAAGCGGTTCTTTCCTGTGGCCCAGCAGAGAGCTGGTGCTAGCCTGGAACCGGTTTTTCTGGCCCCAGAGCCAGTTCTTTGTCAGTGGAAACAGAAAACCCGGTTCCAAACTAAGCACTGGCCCCGAACCAGCCCTGGAACTGCTTTGGTGGAAAAGGGGCACCAGTCGGCCACCATGTTTGAGCCATGAACCTTCTTGCTGTGAGTTGACGGTGCTCACCATTATATCTGGTCATTTTAAAACTGTCATATATCCAGTGCGTCTGTGCTCTTCTCTGTTTTGATGACGTAAGAGATTGATTATTTGAGAACATTTTCACAGCAACAAATTGAATCGATTGTCTTTATACATGTATGTAGCTATCCAGAAAAAAAAAAGGATCAGATCGTGAAAAAAGCCCAGTTAGCTTTGTGTTGATGTGAAATTTTCACCATCGACAGAGGTTTGTGACTCGAGAAGTCAAACGTATGACGCTTAAAAGATAGATCGATAAAAATAAGATTCGAGTGGCCCAATTTTACTATTGAGCGACTATTAATTGTGACCAAGCATGGTTTCTAACACTTAGCAACACGGATGAACCTGCTGCTGAATGAGCAGATGTCTAATTAGTGGAGAACCGAATACCCAAATCATGACGAGTCAAAAGGTCTGCAGTGTATAAAACAACACCTGGCTTGAACAGCAGCTAACTCAAAAGACAAAACATCACCACAATGCTTGCTTGTCCAGACAAAAATAACTTTTTTTTTTCCTCCTCCTACTGATGAACTGTGGAATCATTAAACGACATGAAAAGCAATGATCTTTCATGTCATATGGGTCAGTCCATGAAATGGGGTTACCAAAATGTGACACATGGCCCTTTTCCACTACCCTTTTTCAGCTCGCTTCAGCTCACTTCAGCCCGACACGGCTCGCGTTTCGACTACCAAAAAACAGCACAACTCAGCTCGCTTCAGCCCTGCTTAGCCCCTAAAACTCGCACGGTTTTGGAGTGGGGCTGAAGCGAGCCGAGTGAGGCTGGGGGCGTGAGCAGACACTCCCCTGTGCACTGATTGGTGAGGAGGCGTGTCCTCACATGCCCACACACGCCCCGCAAGCACGCTGGGATCTGTAAACACCGCAAACTCGGAAGGAGAAGAATTACGAATTACGAGAATTTCTGAAGCCTTATGCACCTCGCCTCATCTATACGCTCTTGCCAGTATCTGTTGGCGTTGTCGGTGACAACAAGCCACAGCACCAAGACCAGCAACACTAACGACTCCATGTCCTCCATGTTTATTGTTTACTATCCGGGTCGTGAGACTACCGCTTCAAAGATCACTGATGTCACTGTTTGCGCTGCTTAACGACATCACGTGACGTCCACCCACTTTCGCTAACTCCACTCAATGTGTCCACCCACTTCCAGCCAGCACAGTTCAGCGCGGTTGTAGTCGAAATGCAACTCCAACAGCCCCACTCAGCTCGACTCAGCCCAACTCAGCACGGCACGGCTGAGTCACTTAAGGGAGTCACTTAAAACAATTTACAACTGAAAACAACTTTTATTTCCATGAAGCATTGACCATATAAGAAAATATAACATAGTTGTTAAGATAACTCCTGCTCTACAGTACAATGTATGATAAAATCCATAAATATTTACCCGGTTGCTAATGTAACAAGGACACGAACAAGCTTTTAAAAATAAAGGAAAAATATTGATAAAATCAATTTTTTGCTTTTATTTGCTTACTTTAAACATGAACACTGAATAAGAATTCATTAGAAATATTAGTTCAACATCATAAACACTGAAAATATGAAATACCAGTATTTCACAAACTTCATAAAATCTCTTTAAGATTTGAACAATAACAGTCATTAACAGGAAACAGTTTCATCCTATATGGGGTAAATGAGATTATTGAATTCATTACTTTACTTAGTCACACTTACATCTGCACTTCTCTAGAGCACGCGTTGTGGCGTGTGAGATCCCGCGAGAAGTTCTCTCGCGTCAGTTCAGCTGACCTAGATGGAGTAAATAGGTCTCGCAGGTTGTGAACGAACCAGGAAGTGAGTGGACGCGAAGTTAGGATGTGAGAAAAAACATCATCGGTAACTTCTTTTATTGCCGTTTGTTTAAATTTCTTTCTACCTACATCGTTTTATAGTATATTCTTCTTTATATTAAAACCATCAATCATGATTTCAACTCGTTTTATCATTTTTTATAAGCCTGGTTTCTAACGTAACACGGTAGGACACCACAATGTTCCGTTCACAACCTATTTTTAGTGGATGAATTTGAAGCTAAATAGTTTATAGAACCTTCTTAACTTTATGTGAGTGTAAAACTAAATTGCAAGTACCATGAAACTAATTTTATTGAAATTCTCAAAGTAATGGTTTATTTAAGCTCAAAGTCAGCAAATATTCCATGTCACAAAAAAACGTGTCATCCGTGTCCAGTCACAGGGGAAGAAAATGTTTCACATTTCTTTATTTCAAAAGAAAACTTCATTTTTTTTTATTTATTTATTTTATTTCTTCAAACAATATTTATGGATAATCTGCTAAATATTTCTTTAAATCATGGAAATTAAAGATGAAATGATTATGTAAACCCGGGCCAATGAAAAGTAACATCATTTCATGGACTGACCCATATCAGACATCACATGAGTTTTGAGCGACACTAAAGTCATGGGCTGAATAAGCGTGCTCTCGTACACAAAATGCAGTATGTACGATATCCGAATGCTCCGTAGCAGAGGTGGACAAAGTACCCAACTTCATTACTGAAGTCAAAGTACAGATCCTACTGGTTAAATGTGACTCCGATACAAGTGAAAGTTGTCCAGTCAAATTTTTACTGAAGTACTTGCTTTTAAAAATACTCAAGTATTAAAAGTACATTTTCTGTTAACGCGTTGTTGTACGGTATTATTGCCACAACGCTTACCAAAGACAGAAATGTGAATTCAGAAAATGAACGCATGCTGTGCCGTCATGGTGGTTTAACGTTAAGCTAGCTAGTCAGTGAAACTCCACCTGACATGCTAGCAAACTCTTTTCAAACTCGAAATCATATTGCATAGCTAACGCTACGAGAAAAGAAAGATTTCTACATTTTTGTTTATTTGGCAAGATTATGCTAAAACGCATTTCTGAAAGGACTTCAGATAAGTTAACATTATTCATGTTAGTGTAACTCCGTTTTTACATGCTAACTAACAGTGTCCAAGTTAACTAGCTGTGTGTAAACGTTAGCCGTGGACAAGGCGACGGCAGCTTGGCGGGCAAATCCATAGAAAGTCATTTGACTAACCAGACTGCATAGCTATTGTAACGTTATCGCTAGCTCTAAAAGCACAGACAGTTCACTGCAAGCTTTCTCTTGGAATAAAACGTTTGCATACCTCAATATGCTTCCGTAGGTTGGACGGCGAGTTTTTGTAGGCTGTGATGTGGTTCGTTTTAGGCAAACAAAGCAAACATTTAAAGTGAAATGAATCGTTAATCCTTTTTGAAAACCGAAGCATGGGTTCATGGGCCATGAGTGCGTGCGTTCTCCAGAAGAACCTCCTCCTTCCATTCTGCCATCAACTCATCGTGTTCAAATAACGCTGCTGAGAAATCATTTAACTTGATTTTATACAGTCTGTGGACGTGACGTGACCCTGGCGATTACTGATCGGCTCTCAGTGTCACCTGCATAAAAACCCAATCATGTTTTAGAAAAGAAAAACAACAAAACCATCCACTTTCTAAGCCGCTTCATAGTAACGAGAACCTTGATAGAAATGTAGTGGAGTGAAAAGTACGATATTTGTCTTTCAAACGTAGTGAAGTTAGTCAGAAGTTTCCAAAAAAGATAAGTACAGATGCTCAAAAAGTGCAGTACTTAAGTAAGTGTACTTCGTTACTGTCCACCTCTGCTCAGTAGGCATTTAATCGTAGTCGAACTGTATTCGGACAATCAATCAGTGTTAATGTATCACCCATTGCGCTATCCCATAATTCAGCTGGAGCCACTGAATAGGTGAAGAAGAAGAAAAATAGAAATAAGACGGATGTCCAAAGTGAAACCAGTTGTTGCTGCGGTCTACAAATAGGAATTGATTAAAGCTAGCCTGCCTTTCAGATTTTTCAAGTGTAGGTCATAAAAAGAATTTTCCCCGACCCCCAGTTATTTTTGTTCAGTGGACCGAAAGCTACTGAATTCGAATCACAGACTTCCAATTTTATTTTCTTTTAAACGGGAACTGAAGTCATTTTTAAACTTGCTTTATTTCTTAATTAACGTGTTATTCAGTTACGTTTTCGGTTTTAGTAACCTTATATCGTGACTCGTATTGGCAACTAATTGCAATTAAATATTATACTTATCAGCCTGTTCGGTTTTTAGCCGTGTTGAATGTAGTTCGTTCGGTCCACGGCAGGCGTCGCTTATCCGCGCGATCTTCACAAGACTTGTGCGAGACTTCGAAACGTCAAGCGTCAGCCAGGTGTCAGTGCCGCCATTTTGAAAACTGTCTTCCAAACGAAGTATTGCACAAAAACGAGTTTAAATGACGATTACTGCCTACTTTTTTTCACACTTTCCTGATCGCTATCAAAACAAACAAAACTTCCAGCTTGATTACGTCAGCATTCGAAAGAGGGCGCGTGCGTCTTTTGACAATGTTGGCAGATGTCGGTCACTTTGATTTCTGCTGTACGTTTTACTTCCGTCCTACGATGTCTCGCACAGGTCTCGGCGAATCTCGTTTACAGCCATCGCTTTGACATACGGACTGATATATTACAGAGCATATTTCAAAACACACATAATTTGCTATAGCAGCGACAAAATAGCGATCAAACATGCATTCTGATATTTAATAAAATGAGAATTTTGACAATTTGCCTTTAGTTCTCTTAAGTAGAACAGTTAATGAATTTACAGCCATGTGACCCTAAATTCTCCACTATTTTATTTTTTTTTCTCCTTGCTTCACCGTGACGTAATTCAAGATACTACTATGTGTCATGCATGTCGTGGTGGGCTTTCCCCGGTCGCGCAAGGCATTGTGGGATATAAATTTGAAACAGGAGAGAAAAATGGAGGACGTGAGTGTGTGAATGAAACGTGAAAGACCGACTACAGTAACGGAAAGAAAGCGAGAAGAAAAGACGTTATGTTATATACAAAGGAAAGGAAACGCAGGACCAAACTAATAAATATCGGCGCTCAGCGAGCACCTCGGTGTGATCAGCTGCTCGTTTAGTGACAGAATGATGGAACTGTCAGTGCACGCTCAAAGATAAACCTCGGGTCACACACACGGACTTCCTCTGTCTGCTTGAGCGATTTCATGCACATTATTTGCTTTAATCCCTTCAAATTAAATCACTTCCCAGCCACAGAATGGCCTGCTATTTTTTGTAAGATATTACAGAAATAAACGCATCACGATGAGCAAATTTCAGAGGGAATTAAATTTCACCAATTTAATGAAATTGAAAGGCCGTCGAGCTTTAAATTGATTTTATTTTTGATTTTGTGGCATATAATAATAATAGGTTCAATTTGTATAGTGCCTTTCTCAAAACCCAAGGTCACTTTACAATTATAAGCAGAAAGAAAGAAGGAAAAAAAAAGACCACCAAATAGAAGTCAGGATGTCATTCCAGTGGTGTAGCAGCCACAGTCCCACCAAAAGGCGCACGAAAACAAGTCCCACATCTCCAGCACAGCCGCCATGACGCCGCCAGCAACATCGCTCGAACACCACGCCATGGATCCACAAAGCGAGCACAGAAGCACCGCCATGCAGAGCGCTGGTGTGTCCCAAACCGCCTGCACAGCCGCCGCGACACCACCGAGCAACATCGCTCGGAACATCACGCCAAGCGTTAAAGCACAGAGCGCTGGACAATGAGCTCACTGCAGTCCATAGCTGGGAGCACAGGCATCACCCACAGCGAACCAAGGCCTGGAGGGAACCGACACCCAAAACTGGGTCCGGAGCTACACCACAACCGGCGGGCAAAACATCAAACTACACAAACACACACAAAAATAAAAATAAAAAAAATAGGAGGGAAAATAAAAAAGAGAAGCGGCAGCCAGAATGCGCATGACGTACTATCAACCGGAAACGGGGGGGAGATATGTAGGTATATGCAGGGCTTAATTTGAGACGGAACAAGTTCCAGAACCTCCGTCGTTGGATCCGGCAGCTATTTTCATTTCATTCGGTGTTCCGGCAGCTATTTAAATGGATCAGATCACCTCCGTGACCATCACAAAGGGAAAAAAATCAAACAATAAATTAAATAAGTAAATAAAAATTTGTTTAGTGTTCGGTTTTGATTTTGATATCTGTTGTTGATTTCTCTCCTATGACATCTACAAAATCCATGCGAAAGGGGAATGGGGTGTATACTTCCGCTCAATAGAACACCGGGTTTTTTGTAGCCGTTAGCTTGCGCTGTGGAAAAAATGGCAAAAAAAAAAAAACAAGAAAGCTTTACTAAAATTTTTCAAAGTCCCAGGACAGCCGGATCCTAAACGACCTAAAATGGACGCCGTTGGACACCGTGACACTGCACCAGCACCTGCTGCAAGTGTACCAGACTCGTACGTAAAAATGCATTTTAGTTGTATTCAGCGTCACTTTTTATATATGGCTCTCATGAAAATGTATTTGAAAATATGTGGTTTCATGGCTCTCTCAGCCAAAAAGGTTCCCGACCCCTGCCTTAACGTATGTGTGGAGAGCGAGGGTGAACTTCAGTGCCTGTTTGGAGAACATTCTGAGTGTTGTCCATTGTTGTCCAGGATTTCATAACCGGTGCTGTTGCAATACATGTCATGCAATAGGCGTGTGCGCTAGCCTGGCAAGCCAGACTAAATGTCAATATTTAGTCTGGTCTCGATCCGTAGACATTTCCGAAGCGGGTAGGAGGAACAACCCGTTGTCTTTCAAACGGTCTCTGTGCGTATAGGCCAACGCTCTGACCAATCAGCGCAACAGTGACTGTGACGTAGTCAGAGCGACAGAAAGCAGTGGGGGAGGCCTTGAAATAAATAATTTTTAAAATGCGTATTAATTAATAAACAGGTTCTAGATATTAAGAAGTTTGGAGATAATGACCACAAGTTTGGAGTCTGTACCACATACTTAACATTTTTTTTTTTTCAAGTGTTTTTCAAGGGTTTGCTTAAACTGTTTTTGAGAGTTTTTATTTAGTGGTGTTTGGTGATATAATTTCCCTTAAAGGGGAACAGAGGGCAATATATAGAGTAAATATAACAAACACACATTAACGAACCTTATTCAAGACTTACAAAAGTTTTTTTTTTTTTTTTTGTTCTAAGGTTGGAAAGTTATAGTGTTTTTTGAAAGTAGCTCGAGCAAACTATTTCCGCAGTTTGAACAGCCCGCCATGATATTAATTTTATCCAATCAGAATGCACGTTCATTTTCTCTGCGTAACACTCATGACGTATGTATGTATGTGCCCAGTTGTGTTGGCTCATTGAGGTTGGGACTAGCACGTGTGAAATACCTGTTTCTGCCTCTTGCGACGATTTCGCAAGTCCACGGGTGGCGCCTATCTCATTGCAGCAAATAAATTCTGCTGGACTCGTGAGCAACTCCACGTTACATTTTCCGCATGAGCACCACGCCGTGTCACCTGCACGCAGACGCTCTGCCCCACGCTCGCCATGCCCATGGTCAGCATCAGTCTCATCCTCGCCGTCATCCGAGCTTTCTTCTCTTATTTCATCACCGGAGTCGAGAGGACCTCTCCTAGGTTCAAACTGGTACCCTTCTAAGCCATAGCCTGCTTGCAGTGTGTCTTGCGGGATCTCTTCGTACGATTCGACAGAGCTGTCGCTTTCACTTGATGCGCCCGACGCCATGATTACACGCTTATCTCCTCTATTTCAGAGAGTTCCGCTAGTGCAGTGGGTAGCGCTGACGTCACGGTCTTTTAAAAATGGCGACTCTTGTGCGGTTTAGCGTATAAAGTATTATATTTACAATGACCAAGATATTTCGTTGTTTTCTAGTATATAAATTTGATAGAATACTTAAGAATACGTTACTTTGTCACATCAGCAACTGTATATATTATATTTGGTACCCCTTTAAATTTAAAATAACGGGAAAATAAGAAACAATCAAAAAGTAATGTTTCAAAGCTGTTCATTAATTCTTCGTACTGCACAAACTAGCCCCATCCTTTTGGCTACGAGCGGAGCCAGCTGGTAGATCAGACTTTTGCCATAGCCGGTCAGCGAAAACGTCCTTCTTGAAAAGGAATGAGCGGAGAGCCTCTTCCTGCTCATGTTTCAACGAAAACTCCAAGTCTAATTCTTCTAAATCTGATTCCAAAGCGGAGTCAAACGCGCGCTGTTCAATAGCCGTAGCCATCTTCCCTGCTGTGCTTTCTCCAGCATCGCGCAGCCTTGTCGTCAGTCCTGCAAAAGCCCGCCCAAAGAATCCAAACAAAAACCTTGTGTTGTGATTGGCGGGCACGATTTGATGCCCGGGGTGTTTTGTTGATATGGTGCGAGGCTAGACCCACTCGTAGGCAAAAATATTTTTGGCCGCTAGGCGGGTGGGTCTAGTTTACTAGGCTACGTGTGTGCGTAAAGTTATAGTAAACCGCCCCCCGCCTTTTTTTTTTTTTGAGTCGCCAGACCCACCCACCTCCTGCGTTCCGGCCCGGGACCTCCCACTTCACAAATTAAGCACTGGGTATATGTTACCTGTGGCAGGTAAGATGGCGGCGGAGCATGTCTGAATTGTGTCTTTACTGCTCAGTTGCGATTTGTAGAATGTACTGCAGTTACAGTTGGGTAGCACTTAACCTTTATTGGTCCAAATTGGGAATTCGGATGCATCCATGGGACAGGCATAGATACTTGGATTGGGTTGATTTCAGGGAGCCACTTGTTTGATGAGTCTATCTGTGAGAAACAGCAAGTGACTTGTCTCCGTTTTGATGTCGGATCAGAGCAGTGAAGCCTCTAATACGTCTTGTGCCCTCAGACACCGCGCCACAGTAAATGACTATTGATTGTGGAGTCTGAGAGCGAGGAAGGTAGGGGTCATCAGCTTACTAAATACTAACCCTGTCCTGAACTTCTTATTAGTGCTGTCTCTTTCTCTCTGGAAATAGGGAAGTGCTGTGCTCTGACAAATGGTGGTCCATTATAGGAAAAAAAAAAAGCTGACGGCAGACGCTAATACACAATGAGATGCTTATCAGTGCGAATTAAGAGAAGGGCGCAGATAATTGTTTTTGACAATCCATGACACAATCTTTCCAGAGAGCCCCAGAGAGGTGCGCGTTCTGTTCCGCTCCCTGAGGGACCGTACGTATATCCGTGCGCGCGTTTGCGCCTCTGATCCGCGGAGCATGACGCTTTGAACGAGTCACCACTGTAGTTTTATCACTTCAAAAACTTTTAATTACTGTACGTGACGCTCCGTCTCCGATTGTCAAACGCACAGAAAGGACAGCCGTCCTTCATTGTATTCCGCTCATGTTTCTAATATAAAGAGCTGAGTGAAAATAGGATTATGATAATATTTCTACATCTCCTGTTTCAGTTCACGCATGCACAATGGGAACGTTTAATGAGTCATTATTCTTTGTTGTGGTGCTGTCTTTGGGGGAAAAAAAAGGAAGAGGAGAGATTACGAAACCTGGGAAAAGAAAGGAAGGCTCGCTCTCAGTCATGACGCACAGAGATCTGTCTTAAAGCGCGGCGACTCGGAGCCCAATTTGCAGCAGAATAATAGAAACACTTGAGGTGGTGAAGGATACAAATGGTATGAAAGCGGATGCTTCAGCACAGGTGCGGTTTCTTGAGGATAACTAAAGTATTACTGTGATTGTGTACAATATCAAGGAGCTGGCGAGACACAGAATGATGGAAAGGGTGGAATATATATGGGGATTTGTAGAATCCGAGACAAATTCGATCATTTATTTCTTTGGCACTTGGAGGAAAACAGTTTCAGCAGCTGCTCTGGATATTTCTGTGCATACCAAGTGGCTTATAAGTACAAGCTCGTAGACTCCCACGAAGGCGTTTGTCATCCAGTAAGTTTCAGTTGCTAAATAATTTGTAGTACTTACCAAATTATATTTAATAAATTGTGATATTAAGGGGTTAGCGTTCTGTGCCGAAGTGGCATATGATTGGTTTTCATTTCCTGTCCAGCAACATCGATGGATTTTCTGTAAAATCATCCCTTAATAATCGTGCCGGCTTCAAGGGTTTGTTTCAATACGTTACTGTGTCTTTCGTACCAACATGTACAAGGACCTGTTTGGAGGATGCGCATTATAAATGGATTTAAAAAATACCGATGTGGTGAAGTTTACTTTTCAAATCGACAAAATAAAATTTAAAAAAAAATCATTGTGATTTATCATCAGGCTGAGTAATCTCTTAGTTTTTCCTAGCTGCAATTGCATTGTTTAGACGGCAATAATTATAACGAGATTGCACATGACTTCACCCAAGGCAGAAGTAACGCAGCTCTACTGCCCCGAAAACTAATTTGTGATTGACTGTCTAAAACGATTTAACAAGAAATCAGAGCTCTCTTTTTACAGCTTGTTGAAAGCTAAAGAAAAGAGAAGCAACTGTAGGAAGTACGAATATTCTTAAAAATATTCATTCATGTTCTTAATGTTGGGGCGGCACGGTGGTGTAGTGGTTAGCACTGTCGCTTCACAGCAAGAAGGTCTGGGTTCGAGCCCCGTGGCCGGCGAGGGCCTTTCTGTGTGGAGTTTGCATGTTCTCCCCGTGTCCACGTGGGTTTCCTCCGGGTGCTCCGGTTTCCCCCACAGTCCAAAGACATGCAGGTTAGGTTAACTGGTGACTCTAAATTGACCGTAGGTGTGAATGTGAGTGTGAATGGTTGTCTGTGTCTGTGTCAGCCCTGTGATGACCTGGCGACTTGTCCAGGGTGTACCCCGCCTTTCGCCCGTAGTCAGCTGGGATAGGCTCCAGCTTGCCTGCGACCCTGTAGAACAGGATAAAGCGGCTACAGATAATGAGATGAGACAGTCCTGTTAGTTTTTCTTTAAGAAGCCCTCCTATTCTCCACTCATTACCTGTATTAATTGCACCTGTTTGACCTCGTTACCTGTATAAAAGACACCTGTCCACACACTCACTCAATCAGACTCCAACCTCTCCACCATGGGCAAGACCAAAGAGCTGTCTAAGGACACCAGGGACAAAATTGTAGACCTGCACAAGGCTGGGATGGGCTACAAGACAATAGGCAAGCCGCTTGGTGAGAAGGCAACAACTGTTGGCGCAATTATTAGAAAATGGAAGAAACTCAAGATGACGGTCTGGGGCTCCATGCAAGACCTCGCCTCATGGGGTATCAGTGATCATGAGAAAGGTGAGGGATCAACCCAGAACTACACGGGAGGACCTGGTCAATGACCTGAAGAAAGCTGGGACCACAGTCTTAAAGATTACCATTAGTAACACACTATGCCGTCATATATTAAAATTCTGCGCAAGGGCCCCCTGCTCAAGCCAGCACATGTCCAGGCCCATCTGGATGATCCAGAGGAGGCATGGGAGAAGGTCATGTGGTCATATGAGACCAAAATAGAGCTTTTTGGTATAAACTCCACTCGCCGTGTTTGGAGGAAGAAGGATGAGTACAACCCCAAGAACACTATCCCAACCGTGAAGCATGGGGGTGGAAACATCATACTTTGGGGGTGCTTTTCTGCAAAGGGGACAGGACGACTGCATCGTATTGAGGGGAGGATGGATGGGCTCATGCATTGTGAGATTTTGGGCAACAACCTCCTTCCCTCAGTAAGAGCATTGAAGATGGGTTCATGGCTTGGTCTTCCAGCATGACAATGACCCGAAACACACAGCCAGGGCAACTAAGGAGTGGCTCCGTAAGAAGCATTTCAAGGTCCTGGAGTGGCCGAGCCAGTCTCCAGACCTGAACCCAATAGAAAATCGTTGGCGGGAGCTGAAACTTGGTGTTGCCCAGCGACAGCCCCGAAACCTGAACGATCGGGAGATGATCTGTACGGAGGAGTGGGTCAAAATCCCTGCTGCAGTGTATGCAAACCTGGTCAAGAACTACAGGAAACGTCTGACCTCTGTAATTGTAAGCAAAGGTTTCTGTACCAAATATTAAGTTCTGTTTTTCTGTTGTATCAAATACTTATTTCATGCAATAAAATGCAGATTAATTATTTAAAAATCATACAATGTGATTTTCTGGATTTTTTTTTTTTGATTCGGTCTCTCACAGTCTGAGTGTACCTACGATTAAAAATTACAGACCTCTCCGTTCTTTGTAAGTGGGAAAACTTGCAAAATCGGCAGTGGATCAAATACTTATTTTCCCCACTGTATATGCTGTTTGTATTGCTTGTAATTGGGGTGAAGTAAACATCTGTTAAATATTTTAATGTAAAATTGTGTTTGAATTTAAAACACCAAAATGCAGCGGGTCCACCAGACCCATGAACCCTGGCTGAGTAACAAAAATATGAACACCACGCAAGGGTTAAATGTCAACTATAGGGGTGTTCACATGGCAACTTTTACTCCGGTGTAGCACCGGGGCTGCCCCGATAGAGCGTTCACACGGTACAAAGTTATACTGGTGTCGCCCCTGAAAGCTGCTTAAACCGGTGCAAATCTAACCCTGCTCGGGAGGTGGTTTAAGAAATTTACTCCGGAGTAAATGCTAGTTTGCGGGGCAGCACCGATATAAAATGGGCCGTCTGAACGCTACAGGGGTAGACTCGCTACGCGTGAGGAGAGTTGATTACATACGGACATTGCATAATTTGCATCCTGGTATTTTGCGCTTCCAAAATGGCGAATATCAACAACAACAGAACTGCGTGTCTTCCAGTGTTGCCAGATTGGGCGGTTTTAAAGGAAAAGGCAACTTTTGTACAAAATCACCACAAATGGATAGATAAATATATAAAGTAATCGATCATGGAATTTATAGAGAAAGAACAGACCGCATAACAGTATCTTTTAACTTTTAATAATATGGGCTTGCGCTGAGCTCAGCGAAGATGCGTTCCGCCATATTGATCTACTGCGTGACGTCATGCGGCCCACCACTGAAAAGAACTCTTCAGTGCTTCATGGTAATAAGGTAAAAAACCAGTACAATCGCTTCTTCAAAGTTTCACCAAATGGTTTTATTTATGCAACTTAAAGCTCATAATACTGTAGAACTTTGGTTGAGTAAAAACACGGAGCAAAAACACGGCTGAATCCTGAATGACTCCTATTTGGATTTGTCCTACCAAGCCTACTGCGCATGCGCGAAGCGGCTCAGCTCGGTTTTCTCTTTCGGGCGCTCTCGTTTTCTGTTAGAATTTGGTAAAGAAAAAATAAATAAATATTATTTACCAGCTTACCGGGCCCATGAACATAAATCTGACAGCTGACAAGGTCGGGATATAAACGAATCGAATACAAGCCACCCGCCGGGACTCCTAATCACAGTGATCTGCTTGTAAACACTGTTTTCATGGGCCCAGTGACGTCACAGATCAGAGGGAGGCGCATTAACGAAAGATTCTGATTGGTTTATAGTTGCCCACAATCTCAAAATGGCTGACTCCTCCAACTTCGACTCCTCTGTGTCAATTCATGATTTCAAAGTTAAAAATATTTTTTCATGTTCGATATATAATGGAAATAATTAACGGAATTGATTACGTATATGTTTTTCTCCTATTACACACCTGGTTTTGTACAAAAGTTGCCTTTTCCTTTAAGTGCATTTTGGCGGATTTGAACATATTTTGGGCTGGAAAACGTCAGCAGTATCTGGCGACACTGGTGTCTTCATCCACGTTGTTTTCCCGGCGCTTGGTGATGCCATGACAACCGGGAAAAGGAAGTACATTTTCACGCATGCGCATATTTCATTTCCGCATCATTACTATCGTATAGCACGGTCGCAAAAACCGCCGTGTGAACGCAAGTGGGGCTGCACTGGTGCGAACACGCTTCTCTCTAGTAAGCAGGTTTGTGACGTGTGAACGCTCCACAAAATTTACACCGGTGTTATGCCGCTTTTCCACTACAAACGCGGCTGAGTCGGGCTGAGCCGTGCCGTGCTGAGTTGGGCTGAGTCGAGCTGAGTGGAGTTGCATTTTGACTACAACCGCGCTGAACCGTGCTGGCTGGAAGTGGGTGGACACATTGGGTGGAGTTAGCGAAAGTGGGTGGACGTCACGTGATGTCGTTAAGCAGCGCAAACAGTGACATCAGTGATCTTTTAAGCGGTAGTCTCACAACCCGAATAGTAAACAATAAATATGGAGGACATGGAGTCGTTAGTGTTGCTGGTCTTGGTGCTGTGGCTTGTTGTCACCAACAACGCCAACAGATACTGGCAAGAGCGTATAGATGAGGCGAGGCGCATAAGGCTTCAGAAATTCTCGTAATTCGTAATTCTTCTCCTTCCGGGTTTGCGGTGTTTACAGATCCCAGCGCGCTCGCGGGGCGTGTGTGGACATGTGAGGACACTCCTCCTCACCAATCAGTGCACAGGGGAGTGTCTGCTCACGCCCCCAGCCTCACTCGGCTCGCTTCAGCCCCACTCCAAAACCGTGCGAGTTTTAGGGGCTAAGCAGGGCTGAAGCGAGCGGAGTCGTGCTGTTTTTTGGTAGTCGAAACGCGAGCCGTGTCGGGCTGAAGTGAGCTGAAGCGAGCTGAAAAAGGGTAGTGGAAAAGGGCCATAAGATATATCGCAACAAAATACATCGGTGCAGCATCGGTGCCGTGTGAACACCCTTTATAATGGTGAGAAAATCGCTGTGAGGAATTCTTATTGGAAAATGACTCCATTTTACCACCATTGATTGATTGATGATTTTCCTCAGACAGCACAGCCTGTCATGATTTTATTCCTGATTTAACGACCTGTACATCTACTTGTTTTGTTCCCATATGTTTCGCATCCTTGCATCTTATTCAAAAGCGCCCAATATTTTGACAGTTACTTGTCGAACAGACTGTTGTTCTGACAGTGCCGAAAATGAAAAGGAATGTAAACGGTAATCCATGTAACATGACAGAAAAGATGCTTAATTGTAGTGGTGCATCTGGCTGCTTTGGGGCAAGTGCGTAATGCAGATGAAATTAGATCCTCGTTAAAGACTCCGTGTTGGGGGAGTTCTGGTTTTATGTCGAGTCAGATTCCTGTCTACTTCTGTTTGAGATCTTTGGTTTGACACGAAGGAAACCACTTACTGAAGAACTACACACACACACAGACCTACTATTCAGTCCATAGAACTGACTAGCGCTGCCTTTTTTAGTGTGTAGCGACAACATTTTGCTAATTGTTGATGTTTATTGAGCATTTTACAGTCTGAGTATTTACCAGCGTGGAGGTGGAGGGAGAGACGGTGATAACAACCTGGAGGGAAAGAAGGAGAGAAAAGGGAACATTATCGTGACGGCTTATGTAACCTGGTGTCACGGCAGATAAGCATGCTAGCTGCTCACACTGTAAATGAGGTGAAGTCATTCAGTATAAAGGACATTTTAACACCACGGTCGTTCTTTGCCACTCTAAACTGAACATGGAATCTTCTAGAAGTCCAACGATATTTCCTGTTTAGCATTACTTATCATTCAGATGCAATGATGTGAAACCGCTAACACCACCGTACTGCACGGACGTTGTGAATACAACCCAGTTATTTCTTTAAAAACGGTTAAAACCGATCATTAAACTTAGCCTCCAGCCCACTTGGAGAACCATTAACCTGTTCACATGTACTAAGCCGAGTGTTCACGGTGTAATTAGCCTGCATGCTGCGTGGGGGGAAAAAAATGCTTGTTTTCTCTAATATTTAGGAAGATGGTAGAGGGTCGTGCAAAAAACAAAAAAGGTTGGACAACTGTGCAGCTCATCACATATTAAATTCAACTTTGGGTAGTTAGTGGAGGTCAGTAGCACCTGCTGTTTTTCCGCCGCCAAAATCCAGGTGTAAATTAGCTCCTTGTTTGTTCTCAGTGCTGTATAAACAGTGACTGTTGCCAGATGTGCAGTTTTCCTGCGGCTTTTGAATATTTTTAGCCTGTTTTTTTTTCTCATGAATGCCGTCGATTTAGGATAAACGAGGCTATTTTAGGATCTTTGTGAAAGGGTTAGATTTGGCAACCCTGATCATAGCACGTGTGTTAGACATGAAAATATATTAGACCATATTATATAGACACAAGGGTTTTACTGGGAAATACACCACTCGGCGTTTTCATCCGAGCTACATGCGGGACATGGAGAACCAAAACCGTGACGCAAATCTCTGACACTCGTAAGGAAATCGATTAAATGTTTTTGATAAATTTGGGTCATTTTTGTTTGCGAATGTGTTTATATGATGGAAAGAAAATGACATGTTGGCTTAAAGGCGTGAAGCTTATCTTCTCGTGTTGAAAAACTCACATTTTTCATACAGAACGCATCACGGATCTGAGTGACATGTTTAAATAATATTGGCTGGCGTTGAGTAGGATATCGGATGTATTCCATTCAGCTAGCATGATGTTGACTGAGGCGAAGACGACTGGCGGCCATGTTTGTTTACAAATTGTCACAGTCACTTGGTCGCGTGGAAGTTTTACGTCTCCGACGTGTGACGTCATGATGTCTTGACAACCATGCGATATCGTAAGCCATATTCAACGCTTCTCCATTGGGTAGAGTGACGCAATAGACGTACGGTAGGATAAGTGATAACAGTATCGCATGCTGTCAAACCAAATGAATGAAACTTGCTAGAAGGGAACAGAACAGAACACATGGTTTTCTTCCATTGAAAAAGTGTCCTGTATGTATAATAATTAAATAATATTCGCTGTCTTTTGAGTGGTTGATCAGATATATTCCATTCAGCTAGCATGATATTGAACGAGTCAAAGACAAGTAGCTGAATGGAATATATCTGATATACCATGAAAAAAAGCTTTTCATATCCACGTACTCGAAGGCCAACGCTAGCTTACCCGCAAGTTGGTGCTGTTAGCGTGACAGTCACTTTCCAACCACTGTAGCGTTCATCAGTAGCACAGGCTAACGACCAAGAAACGAAGATTTCTGTCCCAAGACTCTTCCATGCTGCATGCTCACCACAGCATTTTTCACTCAAAAGGGGTGTTCACACGGCACATATTTGCATCGACGCTGCACCGATGTATTTTGTTGCGATATATCTTACACCGGTGTAAATTTTGTGGAGTGTTCACACGTCACAAACCTGCTTACTAGAGAGAAGCGTGTTAGCACCGGTGCAGCCCCACTGGCGTTCACACGGCAGTTTTTGCGACCGTGCTATACGATAGTAATAATGCGGAAATGAAATATGCGCATGCGTGAAAATGTACTTCCTTTTCCCGGTTGTCATGGCATCACCAAGCGCCGGGAAAACAACGTGGATGAAGACACCAGTGTTGCCAGATACTGCTGACGTTTTCCAGCCCAAAATATGTTCGAATCCGCCAAAATGCACTTAAAACCGCCCAATCTGGCAACACTGGAAGACACGCAGTTCTGTTGTTGTTGATATTCGCCATTTTGGAAGCGCAAAATACCAGGATGCAAATTATGCAATGCCCGTATGTAATCAACTCTCCTCACGCGTAGCGAGTCTACCCCTGTAGCGTTCAGACAGCCCATTTTATATCGGTGCTGCCCCGCAAACTAGCATTTACTCCGGAGTAAATTTCTTAAACCGCCTCCTGAGCAGGGTTAGATTTGCACCGGTTTAAGCAGCTTTCAGGGGCGACACCGGTATAACTTTGTACCGTGTGAACGCTCTACCGGGGCAGCCCCGGTGCTACACCGGAGTAAAAGTTGCCGTGTGAACACCCCTATACTTAAGTATTCATTTCCCTGTGTAATTTACTTAGTTACTTTGAAAAATCAACACTGACAGTGACGCGCAACGGAGCGACCCGGCAGCCAAAATTCTCTCAAAATCTTCGCTTTTAACGAAGCAAACCTCGCAGCCATGTTTGTTTACAAACCATCATGGTCACTTTGCTACTGCAGAAGTTTTGCATCTCCAACATGTCTCTCTCCCAGTTTTTCGATGTCCGTTGGTATGTTTTTCTCTTGTATGCATGCGTGAAGAATATATAATGAAGTTTTGGTAGCCTTTCGAGTGTTTGGCGCGTCTTTTTAGTTTCAGTTTATTTATTTAGTGCTTAATTGTAGTGTAGCTAATCCTAGCAGTAGCAGCACTGGATTAGCCTCGTCTTCTCTCTTTCCAGGCCAACAAAGAAACGATTGTGCGCATGCGCAGCAGGAAAGTTTTTTTTGTCATTGGATCTTCGCATCAGCTCTGACATGTGACGTCGTGTTGTCTTGACAATGTGCAATACTATAACAATATTGCACGCTCATTCTGCATTGGGGAGAGTGACGTAATAATACATGCAGGATAAGCGATATGATAATACATGCTATCAATAAACCTGCTAGAAGGGAATAGAACACGTTTTTATTCCATGGAAAAAGTGTCCTGTATGTATAATATTTCACTCCGATGAGGTCACTTGTGCTGTCAAAATGCGAACCAGTTCAAAATTAAAATTTTGATTAACTTGCGTATTTTTTTTGTGGTTGTGTCCATATAAGACTACGTTCAGACTGCACCCTGAAACGACCCATATCCGATTTTTTTGCCCATATGCGACCTGTATCCGATTTGTTATTGACAATCTGAACGAGACCGATCCAATTTTTTTCACATGCGACCCAGGCCGCTTGGATATGTGGTCCTAATTCCGATGCATATCCGTTATTTTCACATGCGACTGCAGTCTGACCGGACAGGTCGCATTCATGCGACCTACACGTCATCAACAAGAGACAAACGTCACTATTCTGCGTTGGCTAATCCCGCCTCTTTGGTGGAAAACAACAACATTTGTACAGTTTTCAGAATTTAAATAGACTTTTATAGAATTGATCAAGCTAATGGTGGATTTGGTAGGGACCTGGATGTTGATCTGTTAGCCTGATTAAATAAAACAGTTTCTATAACTGATTTATAACTTAAACCATCCTGTATTACAAGATTATAAGATTGTTCTGGAAATTTCCAGTAATTTGACACCTTCGGTCTCATTAGTCTGCTGCCCACATTAATCAGGTTATTGTGCGAGTTCCGCCGCCGCCACAAAAACCACATCGCCAGGTCTCGCCTCATCTCCATGCTTTACTTGCAAACTTGAAGAGTGCGCTTTTTTTTTTTTTTTGGTTTACGTATTACGTGGATGTGCTTATTACGTGTCAATTTGCGCATGCGGGACACTTTTGGGTCGTTTTCCGTTCATATTGGAGATCGCATACAAGTCTCGTATAATTGGTAATGTGAACGGCCTAACAAAAAAAATCGGATTTCACAACAAATCGGATATGGGTCGTTTCAGGTTGCAGTCTGAACGCAGTGTAATATAAAGAACATTACACGATGGTGTGACGATATGAACTTTTATCTTCACGCGTTCAAAACTATATTATTCATTCACTTCACTCACTCATGAAATATCCATTCACCACTCGAAGATGAGCTTCATATCTTCGCGCAACCGTGTAATATCCTGTATATATTCTAACTATTCACATCATACTGTAGCAGTATGAGTAAAACCAATCATGGTATATCCGCCATGTTAATGCTCTCCACACCATATAGTCAGTCTGTGCTAATTTAATACCAACTGAATTTGTTGATTCTCCCACCTTCTTAACCGTTTCATGCTAAAATTGCACTTCCAAGCTTTTTTGGTGACTTGCTGATACCATTTCCACCGTTTTATAGAGACTTTTGAAGCACAGTTTGCGGCAGTGTAATGAGCGACAGGCTCGCGAAAATGAACATTTAGCTACAGTTAGACGTATTTTGAGTGGCTGAATCAGGTCGTGTTTTGTGTTGTGCCGCCGAACATCCATCCATCCATCCGTCCATCTGTCCAGCTGTTGCATCTCAAACTTTCCCAAACGTATTAGTCGGCTTTCTTTTAATCTCCCCAATACTTTTTATGGCTCAGGTTATGCCCATATAATGGCTATAATGTGTGTTGAACTGTGTCCAATAGTGTTTACACCATCCGGCTCGGAGGTGAGAGGTGAACATTAATTCTCATCCTGTTAGCCGCGTTTAATAGCTACTTCTGAACAACTTTATGACTCGTTTATTTATATTACATTTGTCACAGCTGCGCACAAGCAATAAACCCGTGCATTGCGCACTGTATCGCTCGCTCTGTGTTAAGGATGCGTGATTTATCCGTCCTGACGTTTCCAGAGTGGAAGTCCGCTCCCCTGTGCGAGGAAAGCCGTAGCACTGATCGTCAGAGATGGCGGTCTGTGTCAAATTCAATGTCTGTCATGTTTGGATAATAATCAGAGTTAATTAAGGGCTCTAAAAAGCCTGTCGGTTTTAATTAGCATTGTGTTATGCTGCTCCTCTCAGCCAGATATGCAGATAATGCGTTCACGTATGAACGCTGGTCTACAATCTGACACTTGGAGATGCTCATGAAGGAAAAGGAAAGAGATTAAAAAAAAAAAACCAAAACCTGTAACTCCCAAACATGAAAAAGGTTTAAGTTGATTTTTTTTTTTTTTGCTGGATTATTAGAGACTTGGCAACCTGGTCCAGTGTTTCACCGAATCATTTCCTCTTATGCCGATTGGTGTCGATCACTGCGTTTATTAGTGTTTAATATTCCAGTAATTTCCTTCAGTTTTCCAGTCTTTGAAGTCACCTTTTGTGCCTGGAGCCATTTTCAAATCTATTCACCATCACGTTAAATAAATGCATTTAATTAAATTATATTTAACATAATATATTAATAAAAATAGTTGTGGGTTTTTTTTTTTTTTAGTATTTTAGCTATTGGGCAGCACGGTGGTGTAGTGGTTAGCACTGTCGCCTCACAGCAAGAAGGTCCTGGGTTCGAGCCCCGTGGCCGGCGAGGGCCTTTCTGTGTGGAGTTTGCATGTTCTCCCCGTGTCCGCGTGGGTTTCCTCCGGGTGCTCCGGTTTCCCCCACAGTCCAAAGACATGCAGGTTAGGTTAACTGGTGACTCTAAATTGAGCGTAGGTGTGAATGTGAGTGTGAATGGTTGTCTGTGTCTATGTGTCAGCCCTGTGATGACCTGGCGACTTGTCCAGGGTGTACCCCGCCTTTCGCCCATAGTCAGCTGGGATAGGCTCCAGCTTGCCTGCGACCCTGTAGAACAGGATAAAGCGGCTACAGATAATGAGATGAGATTTTAGCTATTGAAGTTTGAAGGCTGTCAAATCACCTCGATAACCAACCAAACAAATGAATATCCTATTTTAACAATATAATGGACAATTAACTAACTTACCATTTTAAAAACTATAATTTCAGTAATTGGCAAACTATAAACTCACAGAAAGTAAACAGATATTTTAGGGAAAAAATGGTCTGTTAAGATCTTGTAGTTTTACAGTATTTTCTATTTTTCATTAACATTTTTGTATTTTTAATTACCGCTTCTATAGGAATATTGTGATTTATTAAATCAGTGCTTAGAAAAAGAAAAATTTGGTTTTGCACAATTTTAGAGTGAAAAAAGGAAAGGAGTAACCTGCAAAAGTATGGGAACCCTAGGAGATTTGAGCACTCGGATCACTTTGACCAATGTCTCAGGCCTGAATTAGTTTGTTAGGGTTATGACTTGTTCACACTCATCGTTAGAAGAGGCCAGGTGATGCAAATTTCAGAGCTTTATAAATACCCAGGCTCTTCGAACCTCGTCCCAATAATCAGCAGCCATGGGTGGCTCTAAGCAGCTTCCTACCACTCTGAAAATGAAAATGGTTGAGGCCCACAAAGCAGGTGAAGGCTATAAGAAGATAAAACGTTTTCAGTTTGACATTTCCTCAGTTCGAAATGTAATTAAGAAATGGCAGTTAACAGGAATAGTGGCGGTCAAGACGAGGTCTGGAAGACCAGGAGAAATTTCAGAGAGAGCTGCTAATAGGATTGCTAGAAAGGCGAATCAGAACCCCCGCTTGACTGCAAAAGACCTTCAGGAAGATTTAGCAGACTCTGGAGTTGTGGTACATTTGTTCTACTGTTCAGCGACACCTGCACAAAATATGGCCTTCATGGAAGAGTCATCAGAAGAAAACCTCTCGTGTCCTCACCACAAAATTCAGCGTCAGAAGTTTGCAAAAGAACATCTAAACAAGCCTGATGCATTTTGGAAACAAGTCCCGTGGACCGATGAGGTTAAAATGGGACTCTTTGGCAGCAACAAGCAAAGGTATGTTTGGAGAAAAAAGGGCACAGAATTTCATGAAAAGAAGACCTCTCCAACTGTTAAGCATGGGGGTGGATCAATCATGCTTTGGGGTTGTGTTGCAGCCAATAGCACGGGGAACATTTCACAGGTAGAGGAAAGAATGGATTCAATGAAATTCCAGCAAATTCCGGAAGCAAACATAACCCCATCTGTAAAAAAGCTGAAGTTGAAAAGAGGCTGGCTTCTACAAATGGATAATGATCCTAAACACGCCTTAAAATCCACAGTGAACTACCTCAAGAGGCACAAGCTGAAGGTTTTACCATGGCCCTCACAGCCCCCTGATCTGAACGTCATTTGAAAATCTGTGGATAGACCTCAAAAAACCAGTGCATGCAAGACGGCCCAGGAATCTCTCAGAACTGGAAGACTTTTGCAAGGAAGAATGGATGAAAATTCCTTAAACAAGAATTGAAAGACTCTTGGCTGGCTACAAAAAGTGTTTACAAGCTGTGATACTTGCCAAAGGGGGTACAACTAGGTACTAACCATGCAGGGTGCCCAAACTTTTGCTTCGGGCCCTTTTCCTTTTTTGTCATTTTGAAAATGTGAAAGATGAAAAAAAAGTTTTTGCTTAAAATATAAAATGAATGAGTCATCTTTAACTTTGCCTTTTGGAGATCATTTCATCTTCAACTTGCTTAACTGCTCACAGTAACAGTAATTTTGACCAGGGGTGCCCAAATTTTTGCATACCACTGTCAAGTCAAGTTTATTTGTATAGCGCAGCTTTACAGAATTTGAACGACTTAAAACATGAGCTAATTTGTGGCAGATCACAGAATCCAGGGACACATGTCGGCCCGGGGGCATTTTGAGTTATTGACAGATTCAGAAAGTACAGTTTCTAAGCTTTCCAATGATGCCTTCCATGTGGAGATCTGACAATATTTGAAGAGTGTGTGGCCTTTTGAAAGTGTATACTTCATAAAACAGAAAAGGGAGAAAATCGCCCTCAAAGTTTTCCATCTCAGCTACTCTGGGTGCAGGGCGGGCACATAATGGTGCTCATTTGCATGACATTAAGGAAAGCTCTACCCCCTACGAGCTAGCACGATACTACTTTCATGTAAACAAAGATCACCACGTCAATTTTCCTTCCATGCAAAGTATGCCCAACACAATTATGAAGTACAAAAATAAGTCCTAAAGTATACTTTAACATTTTGTGGTTGAAAAATTACTCACACCGTAAGAAAGAAAGATAGCACGATGACGACACAACTAACACAACACTAGTTTCATGTAAAGCCTCGGTCACAACCGGCCGTACAGTACGCACTCCTACAGCCGGTCTACACGCAAAAAACGCAAGAAACACACGGAGAGCGCGCATGAAACGCACGAGAGCGCGCATGTGATGTGCTGATTTTCGAGCCGCAGACCGGCCGCAGAGGTTCTTTGTCATGTCAAACAAACTCTACGGGCGCTTACGTTTTTTTCAGGTTGCAAGACAAACTTACGGCCAACGTGCGTCTTTCTCCGTGAACAAAAAAAAACCGCAGCGATTTGGGAAACGCCAAAAATCACACGGCCAAAAAATCGTACGTCCGGTTGTGACCTAGGCTTAACCAAACCACAACACTCTCCGTTACATGCAAAAGTAACCACACAGCCTTAGATTAATAAACTTACCCCATCAGAAAGAGAAACGGCACCTTGCACACACCAATGCCTCCGATGGAATAATGTAGTCCTAGAACAGTCCGTGTATCATCCGATCATTCAAGTATTCCATTCAATCTGGAAAACGAGGTTGCATTTTTTTTTTGCTAGAAATGGTTATCTCCGATGTAAATACCGAGTGTCCGTTTGCTTCGCGGTGTGTCGGCTCCTCTGCGCTCTGTTTAGCTTGCTCATTCCATAGTGAAATCACACGCCTGTATGCAGGTTAAGTAGCCATGCGCTCAGCCCGCATCATACAGCTGATTCGTGGAAAAAAAAAACAAATGACTTAAATCATCATGTGAATGGCCCATATGGTAATTTACCCACACCCCCCAGCAGGCTACAGTCCTGACAAAAACGAGACAATTTGCAACAAAAAATGTATGCTTTTCCAACAAAACAATCTATTATCTGAAATACTGATTGCATTCTTCAAGATCTCAACTTGCACATGATGGGGAAAAAAACAAAAATGACAAATTTAAAAAAAAAAATGCTTCTTTTGCTATTATCTCGGATTCGTTTCGGCCGACATGTGTCCCTGGATTCGGTGAGGGGTCACATTTTATCCCTAATCTATCCCCAATGAGCGCGACGGTGGCAAGGAAAAACTCCTTCAGATGACATGAAGAAACCTCGAGAGGAACCAGACTCAAAAGGGAACCCATCCTCATTTGGGCAACAACAGACAACATGACTATAACATTAACAGTTTTAACATGAAGTCAGTTTCGTTGATGTTCTGAACTCTTCATTGATGGAAACTTGAGTGCAGAACTGTTCATGACAACCGCAGTCCTAAAGTTAGCAAGTCAACTGTAGTCCTCAGCCGTAAAAGCATTACTGTAAGTGTCCAGAGCGTCCTCCAGGTGTGACTTTCAACTGTCCACATGGGGCCGTCCTCCACAGGAGCGATGTGACGAGACTCCAACCAGACACAGGGCACCAGGATGGATCAGGCAGGTCCGAGGAGCAGAAGAGGTCAGCATCAAATCAAATCAAATCAAGTTTATTTGTACAGCGCTTTTAACAATAAACATTGTCGCAAAGCAGCTTTACAGAATTTGAACGACTTAAAACATGAGCTAATTTTATCCCTAATCTATCCCCAATGAGCAAGCCTGTGGCGACAGTGGCAAGGAAAAACTCCCTCAGACGACATGAGGAAGAAACCTCGAGAGGAACCAGACTCAAAAGGGAACCCATCCTCATTTGGGCAACAACAGACAGCCTGACTATAATATTAAC
Source organism: Neoarius graeffei (assembly GCF_027579695.1). Lineage (NCBI taxonomy): Eukaryota > Metazoa > Chordata > Actinopteri > Siluriformes > Ariidae > Neoarius > Neoarius graeffei. The sequence continues at coordinate 46,065,030 of NC_083594.1, forward strand.
AGTTTTAACAGGTATAACCCTCAACTGTCCTCATGGGGCCGTCCTTCACAGGAGTGGGGCGATAAAACTCCGACCAGACACAGGGCACCAGGATGGATCAAGCAGGTCCGAGGGGCAGAAGAGGCCAGCATCTCAATCCCAGGATCAACATGTAACTCAGAGGGACAGATGGGGGGGGAGAGAAAGAAAACATGTTGTTAGGTATGCCCTAAAAATGACAAGTATTAAATCTGTGTGGTAGGCTCGCAGAGACGAGAGTCTTTACATCAGGCATGACGCACAATGGCATGTTAATATGGTAAAAAATATATCATGACCTGCTCTGGCTGGATGCTTGATTGGGTGATGGGAGCACACTCCTCAGCAATGATGAGATGCAGATGGGACCCTTAGGCCTGGCCAAGACAATTCAGTTACATTTCACCGGGTCTGGGACATGCGACAGAACGTCTGACGGCCGATTCCCTGCAGGCTACGATAGCCAGTCGAGGTCCCCACCGTCTCCACCAAAAGATTTCCTGTTGACTCCATGTAACTCAGAGGGACAGATTTGGGGTGGGGAGGGGGGGGAAGAGAAAGAAAACACAGGTGGTTAGGTATGCCCAATGTCACCTGAATAAGTAGGAACAGTATACATATTGCACCGAGTACAAGCAGGGACTCCGGCAACTAACTATGACAGCATAACTAAAAGGAGAGAGCCAGAAGGTAACACAGGCATGAGGGAGCCCCGGGACATAAAGCAGCCAGCCACTGCACCGTCAACAAACTCGAGTGAGCAAGCGAGTGGGGACTGACAGCATCCATACATCCCAGTTTACCAAAACACTCTATGTCTGAGGACCCTCCAGATCTACTCCTTTACCTCATAAACACCATTAACAAAAGGCTTGACTAAACAGATATGTTTTCAGCCTAGACTTAAATGCTGAGACTGTGTCTGATTCCCGAACATTACTTGGAAGGCTGTTCCATAACAGTGGGGCTTTGTAAGAAAAGGCTCTGCCCCCTGATGTAGCCTTCACTATACGAGGTACCAGCAGATAGCCTGCACCTTTTGATCTAAGTAGGCGTGGCGGGTCATAGAGGAGCAGAAGTTCACTCAGGTACTGTGGTGCGAGACCATTTAGTGCTTTAAAGGTCAATAGTAGTATTTTATAATCAATACGAAATTTGATTGGGAGCCAATGCAGTGTGGATAAGACAGGTGTGATGTGGTCATATTTTCTAGTTCTAGTAAGGACTCTTGCTGCGGCATTTTGAACTAACTGGAGCTTGTTTATGCACTTATTGGAACATCCAGACAGTAAGGCATTACATCTCGATCCCAGGACCGACATGTAACTCAAAGGGACAGATTTGGGGTTGGGGAGAGGGAAAGAAAACACAAGTTGTTAGGTATGCCCAATGTCACCTGAATAAGTAGGAGCAGTATACATATTGCACCGAGTACAAGCAGGAACTCCGGCAACTAACTATGACAGCATAACTAAAAGCGGAGAGCCAGAAGGTAACACAGGCATGAGGGAGCCCCGGGACATAAAGCAGCAGCCACTACACCGTCAACAAACTCGAGTGAGCAAGTGAGTGGGGACTGACAGCATCCATACATCCCAGTTTACCAAAACACTGTCTGAGGATCCTCCAGATCTACTCCTTTACCTCATAAACACCATTAACAAAAGGCTTGACTAAACAGATGTGTTTTCAGCCTAGACTTAAATGCTGAGACTGTGTCTGATTCCTGAACACTACTTGGAAGGCTGTTTCATAACAGTGGGGCTTTGTAAGAAAAGGCTCCGCCCCCTGATGTAGCCTTCACTATACGAGGTACCAGCAGATAGCCTGCACCTTTTGATCTAAGTAGGCGTGGCGGGTCATAGAGGAGCAGAAGTTCACTCAGGTACTGTGGTGCGAGACCATTCGGTGCTTTAAAGCTCTCTGTGTGTGTGTGTGTGTGTGTATAAAATTTTACATTTGAAGTGTACCTTTTGTCAAAAGGGAATTTCCTAAAATATGCTGAAATACATGTAAATATACAGTACCAGTCAAAAGTTTGTACACCCCTACTCAACTTATTCATGTGTTTTTCTGTATTTTGTATCTTCTACATTGTAGAACAATTACTGAAGACATCAAAAGTATGAAATAACATCTGGAACATATGGAATTATGTGGCAAACAAAAAAAAGTGTGTGGGGGGGGAGTTTCATATTTTAGATTCTTCAAAGTCGCCTGCGTTTACCTTGATGCTTTGCACGCTATTGGTTATTATCTTAACCAGCTTTATGAGGTCGTCACCTGGAATGCTTAGGCGTGCCTCGTCAAAAGTTAATTAGTGGATGAGTTTTTGCCTCCTTAATGTGTAAATAGGAAATAATAATAAAAATACAGTAAATGGCCTTATTCCACACCATAACTGTAGTAATCCATATTTATACCCCCGCTCCGGGGGGGGTTATACTGGTTTATTACCTCTGTCTGTATTTCCATCCGAAACACCCTTTTCCTCAGCAACCACAAATCATAGCCACTTGGTACCGAGTTTCAGCTTGGGGTTCTGTACCGTTTTCAGGTCTGTCGCACATCGGCTTCCTGTTTACCGACGGAATATGGTTATGAAACACACAGCATGGATTTACAACATTTTCGTAACACTTCTCAGCAACTACAAATCACAACTGCTTGATATTTGGTACCGAGCTTCAGCTTGGGGTTCTATACCATGTGTACTGTTTTCAGGTCTGTCACACATCGACTTCCTGTTTACCAACTGAATGTATTTACAAAACACACAGCATTGATTTACTAAACTTTTGTAACACTTTTTTCTCAGCAACTACAAATCACACCTGCTCGATATTTGGTACCAAGCTTCAGCTTGGGGTTCTATACCGTGTGTACTGTTTTCAGGTCTGTCGCACATCAACTTCCTGTTTACCGACCGAATGTATTTGCAAAACATCTAGGGTGGATTTTGACGCTATTTCAAGAAGCAAAATGCTATTTCATAATGACAGTTTACCAGGATGCTATTTGAAACCCCTGGGGAGAGACACTGCTCTTTAATTACTCGTTTCAGGGTTCATTATTTGTTGAAGTCAACAAATCATAAGTGTCCTATTCCTTCGATTGCTTGCGTTCTGATATAACTGAGACCGGAGGGATACGCAAGTGAGCAGTAGCTTACGGTACAGTTGATCTTGTATGTCAAGAACCGAACAACTAAGTAAAGAGAAACAACATCCATCATTACTTTAAGACATGAAGTGCCTTTTAATCAATAAAAATAAAGGAGTAATTTTGAATTATAAGGTCTGTGCAAACATTTGACTGGTACTGCAGTTTATTTTTGCTTCTGCTGCACAGGTTATGAGCAAGCTGAATCCCACTGCAATTATACAAATTATTGGTGAAGGATCTGTCTAGTGCTGCCTGAGAAGCAGACAGGTTTTAATTCAGGACATTTGCAATAAAAATTCTAATTGAATTTTGAAAGCTGTGTTGACTGCAGGATCTTTGAAATCCCTCGAGTCTTGGTATCCACGTTCTGTATCAAATCTGAACAATTATTTGACTTGAAGGCATGGGATTCATCCTGAAATCAGTGTGTTCTATTCACAGCGTTCTCATTTGTTTTGAAACCTCACGTGGGGACCACAGTGACGTTTTATTGGGCAGAAGATGATTCTAGTGCATGTCGGGTAGAGACAGAATTCCTCTCTGGCCTAAAGGAAGGCTTTAGAAGGTCGGAGTGTATCAGGAGTATCGGGGCAGAAAACCTGAGCTTCGCCATCACCACCTGCACCCTGCAGGCAGAAAAGAGGGATTGATTATGACGGACATCAACGTGTCTGGCTACAGCGAACCAGAAATTGCCTGTAGTGAAGGATACTGATGACTAACATCCACTTGTAAGCTGATCTAAATAAACGTGTCGGGCTCTAAACTCAAAATTGCCGATTTACGTTTTCTTCGCATGCTCTGTGTTGGCACTCCGGCATGAAATGTTTGAAAGTGTGATATGGACATGTCAGATACAGCACCATTGAGCTAAAATGGGTTTAAGATGTACCTTGAAAGAAGTGGTATATACAGTGAATATCTACAAGAAATGGCACTTTTTTTTTTTTTAAATGGAATCTTGCTGCCATTTCAACATGTACAGGTTATATTCTGTCTAATTTTTGAATCTAGCCTTGTTGTAGTAATAGTTCATGGAAGAGAAGGCCCAAGTATTTTTGTGAAAGCTGGAAAAATTCTACTTTCGCGCCATTGCCCCATCAGTGTAAGTGATGTGCATTTACACATCATGTGCATTTGTGAACGAGCATTTTAATTTTAGAAATCGAATAGATTAGATTTCATTTCTGCTGAAGTTATATGCTGTATAATTTCTGTTAAGGCAGTGGCCATGTGCTGTCCTCGACCGCCATGCAATGGAGAAGTAAGGCGTCGCCTTCTCTCCACTAGGCTGGGGTGGTGCCTTGAGCAAGCACTAGCCATCCCCAGCAGTCCCCCCCCCCTTCCCTCTGGTCAGGGTTACGACCAAAGACTGGACTCGGCAGACTGTGCGGAGGAGACCACCACCTGGTGGTTTAACGGGCAGGAAGGTGGACCTAGCAAAGTGTTTGTGGAGCGCAATCAGGGCACGGTGCAACACGAACACTGTTGGCCATCCACTGCATCCCGACCTCGCTCCAGCCATCCTGATTCTGTGTCGCCCCTGGACTCAGTGAGGTCGGGACGAGAGAGTGTGAAGCTGACAGCTGCGCAACGCTCCCTCACGCTCATCCAAGCCATGACTTCAAATTCAACCAAATTGAAGTCATGGGCATCTTTGACCTTGAAGGACGAACATCATAATTTCTATTCTACATACAGGGTTAGTCAAAATTACGTGAACACTTAAATGGTCGAAACCATTTATTCACAAAACATACGAGGTGTGTCAGAAAAGACACAGGACTGGGGTCGCAAAAAATTTGTCAAATCCAAACTACAAGTTTTTCCCTTCGAAATAATCCCCCTCCAGTCTGACGCACTTTCCCATCCTTCTCCGCCACGCCTCCATACACTCCTGGAAGGATTCTCCCGGAATTCTCCACAGCTCCATCGTTACGGCTCTCTTGATGGCTTCCACGTCTGGAAGACGGGTCCCCTTGATGACGCCCTTGAGCTTTGGGAAAAGGAAAAAAAATGTCTCAGAGCCAGGTCGGGTGAGTCGGGAGGTTGCTCCAGCACAGCAATATTCTTCTCGGCAAGGAACTGCCAGATGCTCAGGGCGTTGTGAGCCGGCGCGTTGTCGTGGTGAAGCAGCCATGAGTTGTCCTGCCACAACTCTCGTCTCTTCTCGCGCACTGAGCGAAGCAAACGCCGCAGGATCTCTTTGTAGACGTGCTGGTTGGTTGTCTGGCCCTGTGGCAGGAACTCTATGTGGACGATGCCCCTCGCGTCAAAGAAGCACGCCAAGTCCTGTTACTTTTCTGACACACCTCGTACATCATATGTGCAAGATGATTTACAGGACGGTCTCAACCAGTTCGCCATCATGTTCAACACACAAAAACCAGCGAGCAACAGTACCATTTAAAGCCCGGGGACACATTTTTGCGGGGAATAGATGATACCTCTGCCCTTGAGGTTATTGATATCGCAAACTTTCCTGCTATACACACACACTTTCACTATACCCCATAACCAGAAATCACAGGGCGTCAAATCAGGGGAGTGTGGAGGCCACGGTAATGGTCCACCGCGACCTGTCCATCGACCTGGAAATGTGTGGTCGAGATAAGCACGCGTAGTACGGCCAAAATGCGGCGGTGCGCCATCCTGTTGGAAATACCCCGCCATTCGAATCTGTACTGGAACTTCATCAACGGCGTCCTGCTGCGCCATCTGCGACAGTAGACGTCTGACGTCTCTGTCGGGGTGTCAAAAAAGTAGAGCCCGATTACGCCAGCAGCGGTCACGGCGCACCACATGTTCAGGAGAAAACATGTGTTAACATAATTTTGACTAACCTTGTCAAAACAGCGCTGTTTGCATCCCCTTGCTTTATAATCAGCTTTGTCTGGAGACAAGTTTGTGATTTCCAGCTTTATTCTGTTTCAAGGAGAAAACTTTTATTTTAGGATTTGTGAGAAAATAAGACTTTAATTATCTTTTCTTTTAGGCTTGAATTAATCAGGAGAATCTCTCTTTCCTTGATGTTGGGGAAATTATTCATCCTACACATGATGATGAATAATGAAATACTTGATCAAGATGACTGACATCACACACCATGAACGTGTATAATTATTTCGGAGTTTTTTTTCTACCTGTGGAGGTTCACTCCGTGTTGATTGGCAGCGTGGACAAAAAATAATGATGTTTATTAAATTGGTTATCATTTACTGGGCAACGTACAACCCCAAATCAGAAAAAGTTGGGAGGGTATAATTGAAATTCCAACCGAAAACAATAATTTGTAAATAATCCTTGACCTGTATTGCACTCAAAGCAGTACAACAGCACATTATTTCATGCTTTAGGGCCCGTTTACACGAGGACGCTGTCGGGTAAAAACGACTAAATATTTTATCGGAAGTGCCTTTCGTCTACACGGGGACGGCGTTTCCGAGGCTGAAAAACGGAAAAAATTGAAAACGCCTTCCAGAGTGGATAAGTTAAAAACAGCCCCTGTTGCATATCCGTCTAAACTACCCAATACGCGAAACTCTGCTCGGATCTGCTCACGTCGGGTACGCGTTTACGTCATACATATGTCATATACTGAACATGCCAGCCCGGGAAGTAAGAAAGTAAGTAAAAAAGTAAGAGCGTGTCTGATTACATCGATCCAACGGACCTTCAAGCTGCTCTGGCAGCTTTAATAAACGTCCAGGAGTCCTTCGAACATCTATACCGAATCTGCACATATACTGTTAATGAACAGAGGCGGGTATAGCATGCTCTTACTTTTTTACTTACTTTCTTACTTACCGTAGCCAGAGTAGTCAAAGTTTTCGCGGCGCAGATGTGCAGATCAGACAAGACGGAAGACGTTGCACATGCGTGCAGACATAGCGGAGGTCTTTCACAGCACCACCTAGCCGCCTGGCATGCACATCCAATTGAATTCCACACATTTATGCGTCACCGTATAGACGCAGATTTCCTCCTTGAAAACGGTCGTGTAGACGCGGAAAAAAGTGAGAACGAAAACGGACTTTTGCGTTTTTGTTTCAGACCGTCCCCGTGTAAAGTGGGCCTTACCTCATGAATTGTATTATTGTTGTGGGTTTGTTTTTTAATAAACACCTTTCAGTTTTGATTCTTGCAACATTTAAAAAAAAAAAAATTGGGACAGTGAAGCATTTACCACTTTCTAATGTCATTCCTTCTCACAACACTTAAAAGATGTTTAGGGACTGAGGACACTTAAGGTGTGTAACAGTACGAGGTCGTCATCGTCATATTTTTCATTTCAGAATTTACCGGACGTTCTCTGTTGGGGACAGAGAGGACGGGCGCCCTCTTCTTCCACAGCCATGGCTTTGTAATGTGTGCAGAATGTGGTTTTGCATTGTCTTGTTGAAATGTTCCTGGAAAAGCTGTCGTCTTGAAGGCAGCATGTATTGCTCCAAAATCTCGATATACTTTTCTGCATTAATGCTGCATGACAGAAGTGTACTGTAAGTTACTTTTGCCAGGGGCATTGACACAACCCTATACTATGACAGACCCTGACTTTTGGACTTGTTCCTGGTAACAATCTGGATGGTCCATTTCGTCTTTGGTCCAGAGCACATGGCATCTATTTCTTAAAAAAAAAAAAGACCTGGAGTACTAATTCATCTGACCACAGTACACGTTTCGACTGTGTGATGGTCCATCCCAGATGCCTCTGAGCCCAGAGAAGTCGACGGGTGCTTCTGGACAGTTTCCATAAGGCTTCCTTTTTCCACAGTAAAGTTTTAACTGGTATTTGTGGCTGTAAGTCCGGACTGAAGTGAGACAGATGTGCCAAAGTAATCCTGAGCCCATGTGGTTATATCATCTATAGGTGAACGACGGTTCTTGATGCAGTACTGCCTGAGGGATCCGAGGTCACGGGTGTTCAGATTAGGCTTGCGCTAGGGTGGTTCATAAAATTGACTTTCACCAAATTTTGCCAGATCGCTTTTTGCCTTGTTCCAATTGATATTCTAAGCATCTGTACCAAAAATGGAGTCAATTACTGCACATTTAGGGGTGGCACACTTTTTTTCACAATTTTGAAATTAACGTCTTTTTCTATTTTCGAGGCAACTTCGAGGTTGCCTGAGGTTTCCTCAGTTTGAGGAAAGTTACCAACTTTGTCTGTTTCATCTACATAATGTATTGGCATGAGGCTTCCCTTGCAACCCATGCTCCAAAGAATGATTTGGATTTGATCCAGAGTTTGCATCTATATCCGGATAAAAGCGTTGCAGATGCCGCACTGAAGAGCATTGCACGACATTTGTGGTATCTGTCAGAAGATCTCGTCGCCCTAGCATTTTTTGATGCTCGCATTGATGCTGAAGAAAAGGAGGCAATGCTGAGAAATCTTGAAAGACGCCCTGGGAAGATGCTCAAAAGACTTGATGCCAAGTCTTTCTTCCGCAAGAACAGTACAACTACCATCTCATCAATGACAGTGCAGAGAGAGGCATTGCCCTTATTAAACGCTGTCAACAATCTGTGCGAAATGAAGACCAAAAGCAGTTTTTGCTCCGCATTGTGCAAGGACACAGAGACAAATGCCACTTTTCCATTACCAACACGGCTGAGTCGGGCTGAGCCGTGCCGTGCTGAGTGGGGCTGTTGGAGTTGCATTTCGACTACAACCGTGCTGAACCGTGCTGGCTGGAAGTGGGTGGACACATTGGGTGGAGTTAGCGAAAGTGGGTGGACGTCACGTGATGTCGTTAGGCGGCGCAAACAGTGACATCAGTGACCTTTTTAAGCGGTAGTCTCACGACCCGGATAGTAAACAATAAACATGGAGGACATGGAGTCGTTAGTGTTGCTGGTCTTGGTGCTGTGGCTTGTTGTCACCGACAACACCAACAGATACTGGCAAGAGCATATAGATGAGGCGAGGCGCATAAGGCTTCAGAAATTCTCGTAATTCTTCTTCTTCCGGGTTTATGGTGTTTACAGATCCCAGCGTGCTCGCGGGGCGTGTGTGGGCATGTGAGGACACTCCTCCTCACCAATCAGTGCACAGGGGAGTGTCTGCTCACGCCCCTAGCCCCACTCGGCTCGGTTTGGCTCGCTTCAGCCCCACTCCAAAACCGTGCGAGTTTTGGGTGCTGAGTAAGGCTGAAGCGAGCTGAGTCGTGCTGCTCTGAGGTAGTCGAAACGCGAGCCGTGTCGGGCTGAAGTGAGCTGAAAAAGGGTAGTGAAAAAGGGCCAAAAGTATCAAAGAGAACAAGGTCATCATACACGGAATATAGTGTTTGAACTGTTCTAATATTCTAATATATGTAGCATAAATACAGGGAGATTGGGAGAGATTATTATTGAGCACACTTATCGAGCATTCTGCGCTGTTCATTTTTGTAATGTTCAAGTTTCTGTTTCTGCTAAAGTTACGCATTCTTATGTAGACCATTAAAAATTGTGAAAGTGTGCCACCCTTTACTGGCATCCTGTTGGCTCAATTTTTGGTACAGATGTTTACAATGTCAATAGGAATAAGGCAAAATGCGATCTGGCAAAATTTAGAAAACTTTTACTTATACCATCATATTGTGAACCACCCTAGCTTGCGCCCTTTACCCTTTACACACTGAGATTCCTTGAAATGTTTAACAATGATGTGCACTGTAGGGGGTGAAATATCCAAATCCCTTCCTGCTTTTGTTTGAGGAACATTGCTTTCAACATTTCAATAATTTTCTCATGTATTTGTTGACAAATTGGAAGGTCCTCAGCCAATCTTTGCTCAAAGACTAGGCGTGCTAGTCCTGGATACCGACTTTGTACCAAATCATGATTACGGTCACCTGTTGACATCACCCGTTTCAAATCACGTCATCATTTACTTTGTTTTACCGCATTATTAGCCCTAAATTGCATTCATGTCAACTTTGTTGGAATGTGTTCCAGGCGTGAAACGCCGGAATGGCTGTATATTAAAGGTCCCATGGCATGGAATTTTCACTTTGAGGTTTTTTAACGTTAAAATGAGTTCCTCTGACCTTAAGTCACCCCAGTGGCTAGAAATTTCATAATGTGTAAACCAAACTATGCCCAACATTTGAGAATGGCGCGTCAAAACGGCGCGTTGATAAGCTCTTCCCTTTACTACGTCAGCAAGGGAGATGATCCCCACGCCCCCCCTCTGGATTCCCACCCACTGTATGGATTGCCCCGCCCAGTTGTAGTGAGGAGACCATAGAGGACACAACAACATGGCATCACCTAAGCGAGCGAAACATGGAAATTGCGCTGTACATGGATGTGACAACACAGAAAAGAGTCTGTTTTTACTGCCGACAGGAGAGCCCCTGAAGACGCAGTGGCTTAATTTTATTTACTCCAATAATACGCCGTCGAGTCTACCTAAGACGGTGTATGTTTGTCGGAAGCATTTTCCTGAGGAATGTTTCCACAACTTGGGACAGTACAGGGCAGGTTTTGCACATCAACTGTCACTGAAGCCTGGGTCTGTACCAAGCATCCCTGCCGCATCAGCAACAAACACCGAACAAGTAAGTGTATAACCGGTCGTTTTGCCGTGTTTTAAAACTGGTGCGTTAGCCTAGCAATGGCTACATTAGCTGTGCAGCTAACCGCTTCCTGCAGTTAGCCAGGTAATCTGCGCTACAAAACTAAAGAGCATGCAGCATGCTCTGTTAAACTGAGTTTAGTCTGGAAATTGACTGTAACTTATGAGCTTATGTTTGACTATTGCTCCGCAATGCATTCAAGCCTAGGGTATTATACGTTCGTAAACTACCACTCCGAACACTCTCACTCTCTGTTCTCTGTGTCACGTTGAGTTTACGAAAGGAGTCCGAGGGAGAACGGGGTTTTGTCTTAGCAGCGTGGCTACAGGCGCTGATAGCAGCGAGTATGTGTGCACGCAGCTTGGTCAAGCTGCTCCCCCTCCCCCCATGGCCCGCCCCCACCCTCTACCCTTCCCCGCCTCCTGCTTCTCATTAGCAAAACGACGCACTGGGAAAAGCGCTGAAATGGGGCTTTCTCCCAGGAGGCTATAACTACGTGCCGAGGGTTCATTTCAAGAAAGGCTGCGGATATAACATCCGGAAGCCTCCACGAGCCCGTTTAAAGCATCAACAAACCACCATGCCATGGGTCCTTTAACAAATGAAATGAAGTTGACCAGACAAAACATGAAATATATCTTGGGTTTATGCAGTCTGCAACGAAATACAAGCCCAAGTCCAATTAGAAATCACTGATTTCTTTGATCATTTGCGTTTTCCATACCATCCCGACTTTTTTTTTTTTTCCTGATTTGGGTTTGTATTTTTTTCCTGGAGGAAAAATTGTTTCTTGAGTAGCAATTTTGCTTCAGAGACTGTAAGAGCATGTGTCTAACATGCAGTGAAAACGTTTGTGTACGTATATCCCTGATCCGCGAGGGCAGAGCGTGTTTTTCTACCCGTACCGTACTTCTCCCAACCTCTGTAATTCGCTTCTGCTATCATTATGAAATAACGAGTCGGAAGCTCATTATCGTATTGAAGTGATTATAATTGGGGAAGAAGAGCTTTGTGATTACATGATGATAGGCCAACCTGGGGCTGAAATGTCAATAGTGTGATGTCTTCTGTTCTCCTCACACTGAGAGCTCGTGCAGTTGTGCTCATTACCCTTTGGAGTGCAAGTCACAGCCACACACACACACACACACACACACACACACACACACAAGCACTCGGTTAGATGTTCACAGAAACATGCCCAGAAATACTTTATTGCATGTGGATTGGGGTTCGGAGACACCTGGGGCTGCATATTGAAGCAGCTCTAGTTGAGAGAGGAGAAAAAAAAAATCAGTTCGACCCTGGAGCCACTCTCCTGTCCTCTAGAACACATCTTTTCTGTGTGCGGGTGACGCCTCTCTTTAGGTCTTTCTCGCTCTCTAAAATGCTCACTTCCTCAAAACTTGATTGCAGCGTTGGTCTGTTTCCTCAGCTCATGAGTTCCAAGTAGGGCTGCGTACCGGTACTGTACCGTGAAAATCGATTCGGTACAGGTCCAAAATACCGGATCATGAAGTACCGGTACTGTACCGATATAAATTTACACCAAGTATCTGCTTATTTTGTGACTGAAGATGCGTAAATCCTACCACAAAGACGAAAATTTAGCACTGGAAAAGACGTAAAATGGCGCGCTGAAACTTGAAATCAGAGCCATCTTTGATTTGAGATCCTCTCGCTACAGTCTCACGAGACATTGCGAGAGCTTGGCTGATCCAGCGTTCTGATTGGTCAAAAAGACTCAAAAGCAGGTCAGCCATTTTTCCTTTGCTGGCATCGGTGGCCTTTGTTGCTTTGTGTAATTTTGCCGCATAAGCTAAAGGCCGCAGACTGCGCGGAGTGAATTTGTTTGTCATGCCACGTGGGAAGACCAGTAAGGTCTGGGATCACGTAACAAAGCTTTCAGGGGGCCAGAACACAAGTTGTCTCGCTGTGAGACAACTTATGACTTTTTGTCCCAGGTTAACTAAGTGTGAGACTGAGAGGGTGACTGAGAAGTGAGGTAGGAAACCTAGTTATGTTCGGTTTTCTTTGAATAAAGATACTGACAAGTTGTCAACAGTTTATTAATGTTTGTCATTATTGAAGAAGTTCAGAAGAACACGTTCATTTGTCAAATTGTTCAGGTACAGGTACAGGTCCGTACCTGTACCTGATGTTACATTTAAGTACGCAGCCCTAGTTCCAAGCGTCCTAGCACTCAAATAAATGAATTATAGCCACAGAAATCATGTCCGTCTCATTACCGTTAATGCTTTTTTAAATTATTATTATTTTTTATTTTAATATGAAGCAGCCTACAAGTAATGTCATTCCTATTTTATCTGTTCTGTGTTCTCTACTTTGGCAGTGAAGAGCCGTTGAGAATAATTTATTCTCGTTGAAACAAAGTGCATGAACCTTTAGAGCAGGAATGGATAAATCGTCGGTTAAAACCTTCCAATAAAAGCCATGGCCACATGGTTAGAGAAGCAGCTTTAGGACCAAAAGGTTGCCGGTTCGATTCCTTGGACCAGCAGGAATGGCTCAAACGCCCTTGAGTAAGGTACCGAGCCC